>NC_137910.1:28003383-28210883 GCF_963457725.1 Sprattus sprattus
CCGATGACAAATACTGCAGTGGTTTTACACTCACAGCTTTTGTCTCCAGGGGCTATATTCACCGACTGAGGAGATTTTTATCGAGGAAGATGGTGGGCTTCTCCATGTCACTGTGTGCAGAGATTACGGAGCAAATGCACTTCTTTGAAAAGTTGCCAGGTTTGGGTGAAAAAATGTACTTAGTACGCAGGACCGGTGCCTTCGGATCATTCTATACTGATCTACTATCACTGCACGAAAAGCAAGATTATCGGGCCCGTATACGCTGTGATACAGCCGCAAATGATCACCATTCCTGGCTGATCGCGGACATTCCCCCGAAATATCCGTCTGCCGCATACTGACGGAATTTCCCGGGAAGGAACCTGCGAGAGGAGGGGGGCCGATGTGTTTAGCATTCTCACCTCCCGCTGACAGAGGTGCGAAATGCTCTTATTAGCATATTGACTGTCAGCAGTCTAGCCACACACACCCTGCTGCAGCCATTGGTTGAAAACGACAAGGAATTGAATTAAAACGTCTTGTGATGAGACGGAATGAGATTCTGTCTATAGGTCAGCTTTCAACTGACAAAACGTATCCCCTCCCATTTACAGCCCCATAAAAACGAAATGAAAATGTACACGATAATAATTTAATTAATATTCTGTCTTTAGGGTTTTGCTCCGGGGTTATCACATTTCTTGATTTGCCTACCGTTTTCAGAGTTCTGTCTTTAGGGTTATGATTTCGGGGATATCACGACTCTTGCTTTGCCTTTCATTTTCAGAGTTTGAGGGTTGCAATGTACTTTGGAGGCTGTTCCACTCATATTCCAGAGCTTCCTCTCTGTAATGTTCTTGAGATTCACTTTTGGCATGTAATTTTACAGAGTCGGGCTTACTCTGATATTGAGATAGTCATTTCGCAACTTGGGACATGTTTGCCACTCGTGAATATCTATCCTGTGTCTTTTCAGGTAGATTTTGAAATCTTGCGCGAGCTCCGCGAGCTTCGAACCTGCCCTCTTCAGGTTAATGGTACTGTATACCTGTGTCTAACCGCTTAGCCACGATGCTGGTAAAGATCTAGCTCGTCGGTGCAAGAAAGTACCTGGTTTATCATTCCTCCCTCCTCTGGGGTATTTCTCTTCTGTTACTGCAGCGTGCGAATTGGGAATTGTTTAGTGGACTTATGTGACGTTTTAATTATGTTCACGTAAATGCGCCCGAGGCAACATTAGAAACTTTAAACTCGAATAATAAACGTTCAATTTCTAGTCTTTTTTACACGTAGTAAGTTTCAATAACACCATACCATTACATATCGACATTCACAGTGGTGTAGTGGTCCCTGGAGAAGTGGGTATAGGCTTCTTTTTATTTATTCATACAGCACAGGATAAACACCCTGTTTTGAGAAGTGGGTATACCCAATGCTGACTGAAAAATAAGTGGGTATACTCCGTATACCTGCGTATACACTGGACTACACCACTGAACATTCAAGGAGCAAAGATGAGACGTCGTTGTGTGGTGAGAACTGATAAAAAAAATCGCCTGCCTTCTGTTTTCCACGGTAGATTGCATGTTATGCTAGAAATGGCTTAGCATGGGTGGGATGGGGAAAGATAACACCTTTCCATCCAGACGCAAATATAGCTAATCGTAATCTGTAAGTGGTTTCCAGATATATAGTTGATCTCTCTTATTTGACGAAGCAGTGAGTTAGCTGTCTTTCAATGTCTCTTGTCGAATTATCTCACATGTTTATGGTGGTATGTGTTTAAAAGTTTTAACTTAGGCTATGTGTAATGTTCCTAACTTATATATTATTATTTCACCTTAATGTTCTTGAGATTCGTTTCTGGCATGTAATTATACAGTCAGGCTTACTCTGATAACAGTCATTAAGAGTCGTTAACAGTCGTTAAGCAACTTGGGCCATGGTTGCCACTAGTGGGGATCGAACCTGTGACTTTCAGGTTTTTTAAATCAGTGAAGCAGTGACGGGGTGCCTCCCCTGGCGGGGGGGGGGGGGGTGTTTTCAATCCAGGTCAATTCAATTAAGATAGCAAAACTTAGGCCTGGTCAAGGGGAAGGGGTGGGGGGGCTTTCACACCAATGTGGGCTTGTACGGCAATACACAGGGTCGAAGACTGTCGTAAATCCCACATTTCATGCAGTGTATCCTGCATTTTATGGTTGTTTTGTCATCAGAGACTCAGTTGAGTTACTGAAAAAGCCCTGGGATGTTTTCGGGCTGTCCTTTTTTGTGGCCTTCATAATGGTTTGAAAAATCAGGTCAATGTTCTTTGAGCAGCCCGTGCAGCAGGACATGTGCGAAGGTCCTTGAGACAGGTGGCGTGGAGAGGGCAGAAAGGGATCGACTACATGTGTGAAGGTCCTTGAGACAGGTGGAGGGCAGACGGCAGAAAGGGATCGACTACATGTGTGAAGGTCCTTGAGACAGGTGGAGGGCAGACGGCAGAAAGGGATCGACTACATGTGTGAAGGTCCTTGAGACAGGTGGAGGGCAGACGGCAGAAAGGGATCGACTACATGTGTGAAGGTCCTTGAGACAGGTGGAGGGCAGACGGCAGAAAGGGATCGACTACATGTGTGAAGGTCCTTGAGACAGGTGGAGGGCAGACGGCAGAAAGGGATCGACTACATGTGTGAAGGTCCTTGAGACAGGTGGAGGGCAGACGGCAGAAAGGGATCGACTACATGTGTGAAGGTCCTTGAGACAGGTGGAGGGCAGACGGCAGAAAGGGATCGACTACATGTGTGAAGGTCCTTGAGACAGGTGGAGGGCAGGGGGCAGAAAGGGATCGACTACATGTGTGAAGGTCCTTGAGACAGGTGGAGGGCAGACGGCAGAAAGGGATCGACTACATGTCCTCAGGGCTCCCATGACAAGTAGAGCACCTCGTAGGTCTCTAGTCCTTCCCAACAGCGATCAATTTAGCCACTAATTCAAATTAGTGAATCACATGCACTGAGGCATTGCTCACATCCCCTTCCCTCTCTTGAAGCACTCCCCCCTTAGTGTCGCCAGCCCTTAGGAGCGGCTCAATATGCACCCGTCCGCTCATCACAACACTTGTCAGAACTGCTTTATTGCTCACTATTAAAATCATATGCCCTTAGAGCTTGCAGCCAGTGTGGTGCATGAGTTTGAGTTTTACACACTACAATCTGTGATCTTCAAGTCATTGACCGGTTGAACCAAAATATTACGTTCCAACAGAAAAAACTGTTGGAAATTATGTAAATGGTAAGGACTAACGATAATTTACCTTTTACAAGCTTGCACATTATAGTATTGTTTAGTATGTGTAATTGGCCAGTAGTATTTTAAACCTGAGGTTCAGTCATAAATAACTGCAAAAATGTACTGATTTAAAGTGACTAATTTAACCACCTTACAAAGATGGATTTGAAATTAAGGTTTTAAATAAGTCAGGAGCAATTTAAAACTCAAACTGAAACTTGAGTTAGTTTGAATTCTGACAGGCCAGCTGAAATTGTAATGTATTGGACTGGAGTGGAATCAGGCTCAATTCAAAGCTTTGGTAAATGAAATAGAAGTGAATTGTAATCAACCTCGTCCCTTTCCTCCACTGTAGATGTTTCCCTGACACAGAAACATGTCAGATCCTGAGGCAAGGGGCACCGGGCCAGGCTGGTAATCAGGATTAATATGATGCTGATGTTTGTTTTCTCCCTAGTAAAGCACCTTGTGTGTAGAGCCAGACTTTGATGTGTCTGCACACTCTCCATATTGGCAGCAAGGCTTCCATGTAATAATGATAAGAACGGACGTGGGACATTTAAGTAGCAAATCAATAGCAAATTAAATTTTTTCGGCTCCGGAGCTCACTCTTGGAATCATGTGTAATTATCCCTGACAGTCTCTCAGAGGCTGAATTAGATTGCAGGCTTTTGTCCTGTTAGCCTTTTTTTTAAAGTCCACTTCTAGGGCTTGTCAATGCTTTATGGTGCATTGAAATGCCCAACTACAAAAACAATGCCTAGCCTGAATAAGCACGGCTGTTCATCATGATCTCCACACCTTCGCTGACAGATTCCTCTTACTCTGTGTATCTCAACCTGCTGAAACAACCAGTGGAAACATACCTTTCTGCCCTATTCAGAAAGCCTGTCAACGTGCTGTACATCATTTACGGTGTCTCGTGGCCATGTACTAAGATCATGATGATTTTTTTTGGTATTACTGAATATACAAATAGATAGGCATACATCACAGTCATAAATTAAACCAGCATTATTAATGGGCTTGATAAAAACTAAATGATATAAACAGTATTATACATAGTAATGTATACATCTGTAATACAAAGGTAGGCCTGTTTAATGCCCAAAGGATATTCTCCCATTGGAATCATGGTATAATGCAACAGATTACATCATAACTAGGTTAATCACAACACATGGTTCTATCCTGGTGGTATGGAAGAAAATGGGCTACCTGATTTAGATGATGTCCCACAGGCGCTCATATACATAATGAATCGTGTGACAACAATGTCCTCTAACACTTTATTGCCTCTCACTGCAGTCCATTTTTCATTCCTCCCTCAATATGAAAAATCAGGCCTGTTTAATCTGACTGTCCATGGATTTGCCAGGTATATAAACTAGTTATGTCCCTGCTGACTCACTGAAACACCAACACACTTGCAAATTAACAAATGAGACAGAGAGTAGAAGAGAGAAGTATCTGTGGCATTGAGTTATGATGACAACACAGTTGTTCTGGTGTCATCGGATACAAAAGGTTGGTTTGTCTTGTCATAATACAAATCCTCAGGAGAGCTTATTACACAAGTGAAGTTTCTTCTCATCAGTGGCTCCCTTTAAAGCAGTCAGGATCCACAGTCCACAAGGATGTCTTAAGCTTAAATAAAGTGAATATGTTCAGCTCTGTACTAGCTCTGGCTGTTTTAAGGAACCAAAGGAGAACCTCATGTCAGCGTTCTACCTCTCCTGCCTGCACCAGTGTCTCTGCGTGTTGATCTAAAAGAAATGAACTGCACCTGAATGACAGGGAAAAGACCCCCAGTGGGCCTCAGGATCTGCACACAAACGGGCTTTTAATAGACTTACACCTCATTTGGCCTCTAAAGCTCCATTGAAGGGTCCCTGAGGAGAGCTGGAGGCAGAGCCTCTTAAGAGGCCGAGACTCAGACACACTGCACAACAGAATCCTTGAAAAGGGAAGGTCTGATTAGAGCAGGCCTCACAGCCAGAAGCGTCTGTGGGGGGACAATGCAGCCTTTTCCCTTTCAAAAGAACAGGGCATCGTGTCTGAACTATGACCTCTGTCACTGGCAATATGTGTCACCAAAAGGACGACACATGCAAAACAAAAAAAGAGAGACAGAGAGACTCAGACACAGAAGCACACAGAGAGAGCAAAAGAGAGGGCGAAATCCAGAGAGGGAAAATCTAGCTAGTCAGCCTCCACCTGACCGATCCAAGATGATCCCATGTCTCTGTCCATATTCGGTGTATGCGTTAGCATCTGTCCATCTGTCTCATGCTCTTGGGAAGCAGTGGCTGTTGAATCTGTGTTTGAATCCCAGTTCAAGGCAGAAAGAACATGCTTACTAGTCCCAGCTGTCAAGAGGAAAGCTCCAGTAAGTAAGGTTTTGCAATTGGATTTCTTTCACCTTTTTTTTAAAGTGTTGCAGCATTCCATATGTATCAAACTGAGATGGGATGGCTTCTGTATTGATCTCCTACAGTGAAGCCTTTATATGGCCTTCAGATATTCTGCTCTCTGAAGTTGTACACGTGAATGTGGAGGTGTTCATATAGAATTGCCATAAAGAAAAATAACTCAAACCGGTTCTATCACAGACTCCTTAGTGGAGATGGCCTTTACCTGCGTAAAGACACCTAATTCAATTTTCTTGTCAACATTGTAATGGAGATGTCTGCTGATTGGCAGTGGATTGGAGGGCGTAATAACTCACTGAATGTTTCAAAATTAAAAAAATATTTTATGTTCAACGGCCAAACTGTAAATATAAATACACATAAAAATGCTGTGTGATTTTATACTACTCCATTTAATGAAGTGCCATGGTTATGCAAGATTGTAGGATAATGTAATGTGTGCAATATAATGCCTAATGTAACTACATTTTAAAGTGGTAATGATTTACAGTTTGTCATACTTTCAAACAATATCACTGCAGTGGTAATGCGACATGTCACATGCTACTGTAGGGCTGAATGAAGTGGCCATTAGAAACAAATGCTATCATTTGAAATGGAATGTTACTTCATATTAATATGGAGATGACCTTCTCAGAAGGGTCTGTGTTTCTCAGGTCCCAAATAGTGATGAATACCAATTGTAATTTATCATGTGCTGCAAATACTTATGCATCATAGTGTCATATTTAAATTGCTGCCCGTAACCTTGGTACACCTAAAAAGTCATAAGTTATGAATTTCAGTTGGTGGCATTGTGTACGCTGCATTAATCATGCAAACATGCATTTAGATAACAAATAGCTTGTGTGTTTTGCTGGAAACAACAAAAAAATGCTGTCAGGCATTCACATCGACCATTGTCCTATAAAAAATAACAAAACTTTTGCTTTGACAAATTGATTCAAAGTTTTGCTCTACAGAATTAGGGCCTGATTTACTAACAGGATTGCGCCCATTTCTGGCGTAAAATAGCGGTCGTAAACATCAAACGGTATTTACTAACAGGGCGCAGCGCATATTAACGCTTTGTGGGTGTGGACGGGGAGGACAGAAAAGGTGGGTGGAAACATGCGCAAATATTTGGGAGGAGCGAAGATAAGTGCGCCTAATGATGTATTGCGGGGTATTTACTAAACTGCCTGGCAAGCGCACCTCTCCGATTTGCGCGCTAATTCTCCGCCTCAAAAAAGCACAAAAGTGATGAAAGGCGAAGAAAAAGACAGAGACAGCGCACAGAAATAATTTTTCCAACTCGTATAACACATTTTCAGTTAAATTAACCACAAATCATTAGACGGTACAGGTTAACCAGCCACGCAATACTTCAATTACTGAACCAGATCAGAGACGACATCTAACCCTCCAACCGGAGATCACATTCCATTCAATCAGTTGGTAAACATTGCAAATATTGGCACCGGATCATTTCAAACAGTTATAGTATCAGCAGTTGATATATCTCAGCCTTCACTTTCGCCAAATATTCACACAGGTACTCGACACATTGCTATGGCGCACTGGCCAATACATTTCCCCACTGCCACAGCTGAAATTATAGACATCAAACAGGACTTTCTTTGAAATCGCAAACTTTCCGAACGTAATATGAACCATTGATTGCACCCACGTCCAAATATATTGTAGTGAACCCATGTCCCTTGTAGAAATGATTAATCTCGCCATGTACACATCTATATTGTTATAATAGACAGTTTATGCATTAATGCCACCAATAGCATATTCTTTATAATCGTGTTCTTTTAAACATCTTGCTGTAGGTGATGGCGGGCAGAACAACAATAGCAGCGCACACATTGAATCAGGTTCAGTGATTGAGCGAACGTGAACCAATATATCTATCTCCACTTCGCTAAAGCTTCATTTTCTCTTCCTAAATAAATACCACGGAAAATGCGGAAAAACACTGTGCGTTAATGTGCGAACGCAGTTTAAGCAGCGCTCGCATATTAGTAAATCAGGCCCTTAGTGTGGATTACATCTCTCTATGGGTTGATCAGAATTACAGTTGAATAGACATACCCACCTCTCATCCACGTACTGCACGTAAGCATATCTCAGCCATTATTGTCATTTAGCTTTTTCCTCTTTTTTTCAGTGTATTATGCCTGACATTATGCATGCTGTCAATTATGAGTTGGCGTGACATCAGTTACCCATCTTGAATGCAGTTCAGGAACTAAACAAAAAGGGGAATATGAAGTCTTTCTCAGTGACTTTAGAAGGTGACACCACATTCATGTCATTGCCATCCACCACATTCATTTCAGCTGATTCATTCCTCTCATGGACTATTGTGAGTTGACATAGTGGGTTAACACATTATGTAAGCTCTGGGTTTTTTTTAACCTTAAACATTCACCACTGTAGATAAGGAAGTTAATGCACACAGAGAGTCCTTTGATCATTTATTCATCTGGATGATTCCAAGGCATCCTTTGTCTACACTGGGGCCCACTGTCTCCATATTAAGTGAGGTTCTGTAGAGGTTTGAAGAGCATCTTGACTCCTCCTAAGTTTCTGTGTGGCTGAGGTTAAGTGGCCTCTGTGCTCATGGCACCCATCTCCACTCCGCCGTGACAGCTGGGGACTAGGCCGTTGCTATGGTTATCTCTCCCTCCGATGCAGAGGTGCCCCGGACTGCTCATTTAAGACAGGCGAGGTACATCCAGACATGAAACAGCCATCTGTAAGGCCCTGCTTTCCCTTCCTGCTCTTCTGCCATTGGTGAAATCTGGCTGGAGTAGTGCTTGGTTTGTTTTCATGCAGTTGCAACTTTTAATTGCTCGCAAATTAAACCAGTGGTGTAAAGAGGGAAAGTCATTTTCGGAACAGCAAAAGTAAATTCCAGTCACATGAGATAACTTCTGCCTAGTTTGTATTGCTCTCTTTTACAGAGTACACTAATTCAGATGGAAGGGTTCCAATAGATAGAGTTAGGTCATTGATCAGGAAAATTATTTCAAATATTCCCTGCCAATAGCACAAACTATGCTGTTGGTCTGTCAAAGAGCATAATTATACTGAGCCAATCAATGGGGATGGGTTGAAACGATTGAACAATGATAAGGACTGATAATGTTACATTTTTAAAAAAAAGCCACTGACTCCATTTCATTTTTTTATTATTTAGTTGTGTGAACTGTGCTGGTTGCTGTAATGTTTGTTGTTATGAATACGCAAATTAACCAAGTGTAACTAACAATGATTATCACTGTTTTCAGTTGAAAATAGGACTGAAGGTCAGTGTGATACAATGTTAAAAATGAGGAGATGGGTGAGACATTATTGTAAATGATTGTACATACATAATCGTATATCTGTAACAAATCATTTTACAGAAATAGAACCTACAAAATGCACAGCAGAATTAAAAGCACAAGAAGAGTCCAGTATTTCTCTACAGATAAGTGATCTAAAGGTCCTCTGTGCATCCACTAGTGCTTAGAATGCAGAATGATTCATATAGTTTGGCACAATAACATTCTGGAATCAGACAGGACAAAATATAAACAAATAAAGATTTGTAAAAGGTTAGAAAAATAAACACCCACTATATCTTCCAGCACGTCATCGTCTCAGATATATATTTGGCAACATTGGGCTGTAAAAGCTGTTCATAGATGTTCCTATTTTTCCTACCTGGGGCACACTCCTAGTGAAAACATAAATTAAAGGCACCCAGTGCAACTTTCGAGGCAAAAATAAACATTCAATTTCTAGTCTTTTTTACACGTAGTAAGTTTCAATAACTCCAAATCATTACATATCGACATTCAAGGAGCAAAGATGAGACGTCGTTGTGTGGTGAGAACTGATAGAAAATCGTAAACAACAACAATCTTTATTTATTGGTGCCACCAATAAATATAGGAGGATTCCCGTCGGCAATTCTCAGAGTTTTCCGATGAGTCCCGAACGCTTCCGGAGATTCTAACACGCAAGGCAGTGCTGTCTGTTCTAAGGTATTTGCTGAATGTTACACAATGATATTCCGCAAATGTGGCCCATGCATTGAATACAGTTGTTAGTACTTTCATGCCTGTAATTGAATACAGTTGTTAGTACTTACAAAATTAATTATTATTATTATTATTACTTGTCCAACAGCACACGTGCAAGTTCGCTGTCCCTCTGCAGCCCGAGTTTCTCGCTTAGCTTCCTCCATTTGTCAAATGTGTCGCTCAAGAGCAGACGACACCCATATGCTTCTAATGAAACTTCTGTTTTTTCTGTGGTGTCGTGAAAACACGAGGTCGACCACGCTTTCTCTTCGTCTTCGTCTCGGAACAACTAAGATCCGCCATCATGAAATAGAACCATGCGCTCGCAATTAGTGAAGTCACGCGTTCGGAAAACTTGAATTGCCGACGGGAATCCTGCTTTATTTATTGGTGGCACCAATAAATAAAGATTGTTGTTGTTTACGATTTTCTATCAGTTCTCACCACACAACGACGTCTCATCTTTGCTCCTTGAATGTCGATATGTAATGGTATGGAGTTATTGAAACTTACTACGTGTAAAAAAGACTAGAAATTGAATGTTTATTTTTGCCTCGAAAGTTGCACTGGGTGCCTTTAAGTAATTGAGTGGCTGTAGTGGAATTAGAGGTATGCCTCTCTCCTTCACATGAGCATACACATCAAGATGAGTTTAAGGATGTTCAAAGAGCTAGTACCATACCATGTCTTAAAACAGGGGTGCCCAAATTCTTTCTTGTCAGGGGCCAAATATTAATCGGAGTGGAGGGCCGCGGGCAAAAACCAGAGTTTCATGTTAGGTCAGGTCCCATTATATTGAAATGTAGTGCATATGTGTACCCAATTAACATTACCATTAATATTCTTACCTGCAAACTAAGAAGGGCTAAAAAAGGTGACAAACCAAGCCCCTGTAGGTGGGTCCGGGGGTATCCCCCCCAGATTTTTTTGTTATTTTAACATGTAAATTAAGCATTCTGGTATACTCCAAGACGAAAATAATGGGGAAAGATAACATTTGCTTCAGGTTAAAAAAAGAAACATTTATTAACATATCATACTAATTTAATGTAATCTATTAGTATACACAGGGAAGATAGGTAGGAGACTTATATAATGGCCAATCAACTAACAGCAAGTTAAAGGCTAATAAACATGATTGCAGGCAACAAGAGTGACTACTGATGTTTCGATGGAAATACTCCCATTATTTTCTATTTGTATCCGTCAAAAGAGAAAGATATAACAGTTACGTGTAAGCTGTGCCGTGGAAACAAGCGCCGTGACAGCACTTGACTCCAAAGGCTACCTCCACAAACATTTGTTAAGCCAACACGAACAGGTGAAACTTGTAGCAAGAGAGCATCATGCCTTGACCTCAACTGAAGGACAGACTGCCCCAACTCAGATAGAGAGAGAGAGAGCTTGCACATTGACTACTGGTTGATTTCATATTTCATTTCAACATTCTTTACACAAACATAAGTAAGGTACTTACAGTTGGCAGTTGCTAAACTCGTGTTGACATGTGTGAATTTGAACACATGAATGAACTTGTTCTACCTTTTCCCATTATACATGTAAGTTGAGAAGACTATAACATCAGCTAGATAACTAGCTATCATTTCATGCAAACGGAGCTCTTCCATTTAAATCGTTTAAGGTTAAGGTAAAAGCTAGCTAGTTAGCTAGCATAGCAACAAGATAACCATAGATATGGATCTGTATTGACAAAAGGTCAATAGCGCCCCCCTTGACCCATCTGAAACCATGTTAAAACTGTGGCCAAGCAGTGAACTGAAACCAGTCTAAGTTAAATATGACGTTGAAACAGAGACCCTGTTAAAAATGGGTTAAAATGCTGTCTAACAAATGACGTTCTAACTATAATTCTGACCGGAGCGCGGGCCAAAATAAATCCAGCGCGGGCCACATTTGGTCTAATTACGTACTTTCCATCATCCAATATTTTGATGTCACCGTTTGGACGAGACATCTGACTCTTAAAGGGGCACTTTATCTCGAGAAGTTTTGTCCCATCTAGGATCTCATCTGGACTGGCTGCCAACCAGGGGTGGTCAGGATGCACCACAAGGCCTCTGCTGTGCACAGCATGCCCTCTGCTCTCAAGGAGTGTGATGACCCTGACTTCATTTTCAGAGCCATAATTTGTGGCTGCGTTCCCGGTGAAGGTGGGGTACACATGCTCATTAAGGAATTTGTTGGGGTCTGTGGTTAGTCGTTTGGGGACTCGTCTCACTGTGCTTGCAGTTAGACGCAGTCTCCTAGCACCTGTGACCTACTCTGGGTCTTTGTTTCTAATTCCAATTTAGATACTTGATTGGGGGATAAAGCAATATGTGAATGGTAAAAAAAATGAATGTTTCCTACATGTCAGACGTGTATTATGATCAGTGTGATTCTCAATTCTCAAATCTGAATTTTGGTTTGGCTCAGTGTTGTTCTCTACATCCGCTCTGTAAGCAAGCTGGATAAGACCATTAGTTTGGAGCTGAAAGAATGGGGCCATTACTGAGGAGTTGATGTGCGTTTTGAAATCCTCATGGTTTCTGAAAAGTCGGGGAGATGGTGTGGAATTGATTTGTTCTCGCCTTGATGGGTGGGGATATGTGTCCTGGGGTCTGTGGCGTCTAAAATTAATATGCTTTGCCTTGACCAGACCTACATTCTTCTTTGCACCACTATTCCATTTCCTTTTCACATCAGTACATGCTGTCCCTGTCTCACCTTGCCTGACTGCATTCTCAACCTACAAGAATTCACATTTTGTAATCACATGCTTAACCTACTTCTATGTTTTAAGTAGACTTTCCAGCGTTTACAAACCTGACACATTTTCAAGATCATGTTACTCTCGTTAGCATTAGCATTACTAATTTTCCACAGTATTGCTGCTACATGACTACAGGAGCGTCCTGGCCCTGCAATACAAGAACAGCCTGCTGTCTGTATCACTCCTGTCTTCGATACTAATACCCAAGCCTTATGATGGGTTGCTTTAATACTCTGACTTGGCTCTATTTCCGCTTTCAAAAACACTAGGTCTTCTGTGATCTCATTCAGCCACACTCGCCCGACTTTCTCGCTGTGTAAATATTGGTAAGCTTCGGAGCTTTTCAGATTCATCATTGCCTTACCATCACAAGACACAGACTCAACAAAGTACGAAAAAATGCTGCTGTATGTTATTCTAGGCCATTTTTTAACGTCGTCTTCCCATGTAGTTACTGCGGAGGGAAAGGGTATATTTATATCACCGTTTTTTAAAGGCACCCAGTGCAACTTTCGAGGCTTAAAAATAAACATTCAATTTCTAGTCTTTTTTACACGTAGTAAGTTTCAATAACTCCATACCACTACATATCGACATTCAAGGAGCAAAGATGAGACGTCGTTGTGTGGTGAGAACTGATAGAAAATCGTAAACAACAACAATCGCCGCCATTTCCCCCCCAAATCTTTATTTATTGGTGCCACCAATAAATAAAGCAGGATTCCAGTAAATGGAAAAATGGCCTCTCCCCACCGGCGATTGTTGTTGTGTACGATTTTCGATCAGTTCTCACACAACGACGTCTCATCTTTGCTCCTTGAATGTCGATATGTAATGGTATGGAGTAATTGAAACTTACTACGTGTAAAAAAGACTAGAAATTGAATGTTTATTTTTCGAGTCTCAAGCCTATAAAGTTGCACTGGTTGCCTTTAACCCGTTATGGTTGTGTTCCCACATTGTTGAATAAATGAATGAATGACAGACGGCGTTTGTTTACATCGGTCTCCTAGCAACCGGAAGTGAAGCACATAATTCGGTGGAAACTTATGGATTGCTTTAAGTATCTCTAGCATAATTGACCTGTCGCTAAGCCCCGCCTTTCGAACGCAGACGGGCCAATGGCAGTTAAGTAACAGCTGCACTCGGACATCGTGAGTTTACAGCTCCATAGGATAGCATTAGAGGCCGTGATTTTTCGGTTGTTTTATGAGGTTTGTGGTAATGTAGGTTCAACAAAAATGGCCAAACGATGTGCATGGGGTAGAGACAACACTGATACGAGGTATCATGAGAGGATAGGCAATGGGGTATATTGTATCTCATTTCCTAAACGAAAACAAGACCGGTCCAAATATCTCCGTTGGATTAAGCTGTGGCAAACCACACAGTGAACGCTACGTTCATTAGCTTTCTGCCATACTCTTGTTAGGTTGGAATTTTCCTTTGCTAAAACAATCAACTAAGCCTACATGATAAAAGGCATACTCATTATCACAGTACCTGCTTACTTTCACCACTGATGTTATGCTAGGCTTAGGCAAGTTATCTCTGGTTCAAACTAGCTAATGTTAACGATTCACTAGCAGCGCTAGCGTAGCTTTGTCAGTTATGGGACAGTTTGTTAAAAGTCGGCCATTCTATTTAACAAACGATATGCACAAGTATACATAGGTTTAATAATGGATTAACATGACAACGTGAACGAAACACACGCATGCCGGTAATTAACAAGGTTACAATAACAAGCTAGACAGTTAGGACCATATGGTTAGGACACTGTCCTGTCAGGGGCAGGTAGGTTAATGCAAGTTACTAAACGTAGGTCTACATTCATATGCCTTCCAGATTAGTTAAATTAACTGAATGTGAATTCATTGTATCTTTCCCATGCGGTGCATGAACAATGCAGGTATTGGATGTATTTATCTGCAATCGCCATGACCGTGAGTTGAGGCTTCTCCCTCTTGCATTGAGCTCTGTAAATTCTCGCCTCAAATTTAAGCTTGTTATCCACTATATCGAGTTTTAAATTGTATACATATCCCTCCATTGCATAATTAAGTTGAAGGCTTCTAGGCGAAATCAGGTCCTTTTGTCTCCAAAAGTTGTCTAGAGCCTCTTGGGATATAGTTTTGTCGCTGATAGCTGCCATTGTAAACTCTAGTCAGCTCTGATAACGTGTCCGAGTTAGCAACAGTCACAATGGGAGGCAGGGCTTAGTGATCAATTTGCGTGTTATGTGTTTTCACTGTTTGTTATGATTGTGTGTGGTTCCTTTGTGATACAACAAATGGCCTCATTGATAGCTAGCTAGCAAGTTATCAAGTTCAGCCATTCAGTTATATGGGACAACGTTAGCACGCTAGTTAGCTAGCATTCTCTATTTTTAAATAACTGTAATCAACCATGCCAAGCAAGTGTTGTCCGGTAGTTATCGCCATCTAGTTATCTTTCAGATAGGTAACACTAGCTAGTAGCTAGCTACTTTGTTGAGTTACTTCGACAACTTTTACAAATGAAGAACTGAAGAGAATTCATGTGGGAGAAGTGTTCCCAGTAGGCTAGATTAAAGCAGTCAACTCTCAAGCTTTGTGATATGTAGCACTGAACTGAAGCCAAGAAAAATCCTTGCTATTGTTCAGATGGCATGAAAACCTTAGCTAACTGTTCAATATATTTGAATCCTAACTTGTTTGTTGGGTCTGATGGCTCACTATTTAAACTTCCATTACACACTTCACTTTGTCTGTTCCTGGCCTGCACAACATTCTGATCAGGCTCTCTATATGGTGTCATTAAACAGATGGGGGAAGTGAGGCAAGAATAACCTCCAGGTACCAGCCAGGTGGTTGATACAGTTTCTGTACATATTCTGAGCTCAACCTGCGGGCAGAGCCAGGCAGAACAGTGAAGATGGTCTTTCTGGTCATAGATGGTCTACATTGAATGGACAGGAGTCCTGTTGCTGGAGGTAATACTCCAAGCCACATGGCATAAGGCAGGTGTACCTGCCAGGTGGCTGATCCCAGCTCTGATGGCCTCCAGCTCATCATCAGAGGGATAGAGCACTGACTATTTCTAAATGCTAACGGTGCAAACCCATGACAGCGACGCAACCAAATTCCATCGCTTTGAGTGGGCGTGGTGTAGCGTGTGGAAATAGCATAACAGACTGGACTAGTGAGCTTGTGAGCAGGCTAGTCAGTTAGAAGCTATCTAGTCACTTGTCTTTATATCAAAACTGTCATTGTGTTCAAATAAGCCCAGGATAAAATATATAACATACCAGGAGCAACAACAAGCCCTTACAATGCCATCCAAGCCTTTCTTTTTAGCAAATTAAACGACCAAACGATGCCACAGTCCTACAATTTTCAAACCGTCAAAGACGACACCAAACAATCTCATTGGCCGCTGCCGGGAAAAATCGCTCCTCATTTGCATAAGTTTCAACATGTTCGAATTTTCATCAGTCGCGTCGCCCAGATCGCTGGTCTACGTCACAATGGACTGGCTCCCGTTGAAATGCATGGGGTTTAGAAATCGCGTCGCTCATATGATATATTGAGCGACGCAATTTCTATTGTGACGTAGACGCGATTTCCATTGTGACGTAAACCAGCGATCTGGGCGACGCGACCGCTGAAAATTCGAACATGTTGAAACTTATGCAAATGAGGAGCGATTTTTCCTGGCGGCGGTGTCGTCTTTGACAGTTTGAAAATTGTTGGACTGTATGCTATTTCCACACGCTACACCACGGCCACTCAAAGCGATGGAAGCGATGGAATTTGGTCGCGTCGCTGGTATGGATTCGCACCGTAAGAATTCCAATGGACAATTCCATGTACACTTGTTAACGAAAATACACTAGTTCTGTACTTTTAAAAACTGCACTTTGTTACAGCTTGGAATTTGAATCCACTTGTTAATCCACTTATAATATATAGGGGTAAATGTGACCTCTGATCACATATAACTGTATTCAAGCATTAGCTTACATGACAGACAGATAATTGTCAAATGGCTGTAAAAAAATACTGTGATTTTTACCTGGGCTAAATGTGTTGACAATAGTTAATGATATGTTCCTGTTAGAGGTTTTGGGAACATAATCAGTAACGTTATTATAAACTGACGTTGTAATAATATCATGAAATATACACTGCCTTAAACTTTTACTCCAAAACCAAGCATTTGTTTTATAAAATGTAATAAAGAAATTGTAAGTTTAATCATGCATATGGTACCACTCAAAAGTTTGGACACAACTTCTCATTCAATGTGTGTTTTTAAAAAAATTATTATTATTATAATTTTTTTTACATAGATTAATGCTGAATACATTAAAACTATGAAAGAACATATGGAATGATGTAGTTATCAAAATAGGGTTAAACAAATGTTTTAGATTTTAGATTTACAGTAGTAGCCACCTTTTGCTTTGATGAAAGCTTTGCACACTCTTGTCATTCTCTCAATCAGATTCATGAGGCATTCATCTGGAATGGTTTTCAATTAACAGGTGTTCCTTGTCAAGAGGTTATTTGTGGAATTTCTTGCCTTTTTAATGTGTTTGGGACCATCAGTTGTGTTGTGCAGAGGTAGGGTTGGTATATAGTGAATTGCCCTATTCCTACTGCTACGACTACTGCACTTATCCATATTATGGCAAGAACCACTCAACTAAGTAAAGATAACTGACATGAAGGTCAGTCAATCCAGAAAGTTTCAAGAACTTGATTGTATCCTCAAATGCAGTTGCAAAAAAACCATCAAACGCTATTGTCACACGGTGACCTAAACGGAACCAAAGAACGCGAGGGAGCAGCTCCCCGCTCGGACTACTCCAAGTGACGCACCACAACAAACCGGTGCGACATCAAGGCACTAAATGCATAATCATAGACAGACTTTTTGGAGGACGAGGCTGGGACCGTGGAGAGCTCTGGTGTGTGCGCGTGTGGATACTCCGGATCGCCGACGAGAGAAGGGATTGTGTCTGAACTCCGAGACGAGCCATCAGACAAACGAAACAAGGAGCAGAGGACTTCGGACAACTGCCTACTGTACTGGAAGACAGGACGTCCCAAGGAGCTAAGTGAACTCCCCAGTGCCATTGTGAACATCAGCTAGCCGTATCTGCCAAACTGCCCAGATCTCCCTCGTTCTCTGTGCGTCCCACTCGACGCGAGCTAACGCTCAACAATAGACTTATCGTTGCCATAGCAACCTCACTGTGCCTGTGTGCTATGCTAGCTGCATCTGGCTACAATCTGCCGTGACTGTTGTCTGCCTGCCTGTGTTGTCTTTGCTACTTGTGTCCCTAGCTGTGGCCTGTGTACTTCCTGGGTGTTATCTGTTGCTGCCTGTGCTCCTAGCTGTTGCCTGCTGCTTGTTTGGCCAATGCCCTGAACCAAAGGCCTGCCTAGTGTGTGGATCTAATTGAGTGTGACCCCACCTGAGTGTTGTGTGATATATTGTGCTGTGGTGCTTGCAGTGCTTTCCTTTGACTTGTGTGCCCCACACTTGCAGTGCGCTCCCTTCTGTACCCAGGCCCCGTTCGGAGCGGTGACAGCCAGCAGCCAGCCCAGCGTGGAGCCTCCCAGTGACAGCGCCCCTCACCCACCTGCAGGAGGACCGCCAGGCAATTGTTGACCCTCACACCAACACTACCCCCCCCCCTCGACTGCCCCCTTATTAGAGACTCTTAGACCCTCCTTCGATTTTGTACTAAATAAATTATGTTTTTATTATACCGCTGTGTCTATGAAGTTTATTGACTGGTGTTGCTCCTTGGACAGAGCCAAACGGTGGTTGGGTCGGAGCCACCCCCCACCCGGTCACAAGTGGCATAGTCGGCAGGATTCTGTCCCAAGTAGAGCATTAGCCAGTCAATATGACCGAGGAGGCCTCAGCGCGCCGACCAACGTCAATGCCTGTTTTCATGGGAGCCCCATGGGCACCTAGATTTGGGGGCCTTGGCTCAGAGACGCCAATAAAAGAGTGGGTTTCACAGACTACATCGCCAGCATTCAAGGACTAGATGGGCGACAGCAAGCTGACTTCCTCTTGGGGTCCCTGGAAGGTGAGGCCAAGAGAGAATTGTGAGCAGTCCCCGGCGGTGAGCGCGACACAGCTGAGAAGGTTTTTTGAAGTCCTTCGAAAACTCTACGGTGACAACAGGCCAACAGCGGCCTTGAGGGCACAATTTTTTAACTGTAGACAAGGCCCTAAACAATCTCTGCGCTCTTTTTCGTTACAGGTCCGAGAACTCTTTTCACCGCTGCAGAGCCGAACTGACGCTGGCTTGGATGGGGGTAACCACCTGGTACGCGACCAGTTCCTGTTGGGCCTGCAGGATGGCCCCGTCCGTCAAGCTCTGAAACAACAGGTGCGGCAAAACCCAGCCATGGTGTTCGAAGACGTCCGGAAGGAGGCTCTTGCCCTAGAGATGGATCGGCTGGAAACCGTAGACCAGAACGCAGACTGTTTGGCAGTGAGTTCCACAGCCCCAAAACCAGGCACAGCGGTTGACTGGAAAAGAGAGTTACGGGAGGAGATAATGAATGATGTGAAAGACCAGATGAGTGCGTTATCTGAGACCCTGCTCGGGGAGCTTCGTGACCAACTGTCTGCGAGTTTGCCACCCCCACGGGGAAGATCTTCTTCGGACGGAGCGCGGAGAGAGAGGCCCTCATCAGCCCGGTCAGCCAATTCCAGGTTTCAGTGGGATGCCCAGGGCCAGCCGATCTGCAAATCAGCCGCCATTGCCCCCCTCGCCATAACACCCAAGCGGATTTTTAGAACGACCGGTCACTGTGGGCCAAGTGTCCGGGGAGAGCTCCACCAATCTCTCCAACCACCCCAGAGATGCTTTAGTTGGACAGTGCCCTGTAGTTGAAATTAAAGTCAACCACCAGCCGGTCCGGTGCCTAGTAGATACCGGTTCACAAGTCACACTCTTTTCTGAAAGCCTGTGCAATTAACTTTTTGGCCAACTAGAGGTACAGGGGAGTGATGTGCCTTGACTGACGTTACGGGGGGCTAACGGGCTAGACATCCCATATGTGGGTTACCTTGTCACAGATTTCCAGATACGCGGTGTCCATGTGCCGGATAAGGGGATTGTTATTGTGAAAGATTACTTTTTGGGGGCTCATAGGGCCTTGCTGGAGATGAACGTCCTTGCTGGGTGCTGGGAAGATCTATTTCAGGGTGGCAGCCTGACCAAGACCCGCCATGCGAGAACCCCAGAGGACCAGCAGTGGGAACCTGTCATTGCAGACTGCCGACGGATCAAGCTCGCCTTGGCCCATCAAGAACGAACCGACACCGCCCGAGCAGCCTGCCGTTATGCCATCACCATCCCAGGCTGTAGCGAGTCGCTCATTTGGGCCAAGCTACCCGCCCGCGCCTATGGACTGGAAGGCTTGGTCATTGTGGAACCGCACAGTGGATGTTCAACCATGGAAGTGGCCCGTTCCCTTGCAACTGTACGCCGGGGACACGTTCCGGTGCGGGTGAGGAACGTGCAACCATACCCTCTGACGATCCATCGCCATCAGGGGCTTGCCCAAGTCACCACGGTCGGCCTTCACCAGGTGAGGGAGGGGAGGGACATCGAGTGCACCATGGTGAGGCCGGGGGTAGTTGAGGTTGGGGTGGTCGAAGCAAGACATGAGGCTGGCAAAGAACCTGAGGTACCTACACCATGGTTGTGCGAATCCCTAAAGGGCGACGGCCTCGACTCCAGCCAACAGCAACAGCTGCGGCAGTTCCTACTTAAGTGGCAACATGTCTTCTCTGCACACGAGGAGGATTATGGGTGCACAAACGTAGTGAAACATCAGATTCCCATGGGTGACGCCGCCCCTGTCCGAGAGCGGTACCGGCCAGTACCCTCCACTCTCCATCAAGAGATCCGTACCCTACTGCAAGGTATGTTGGAAGGGGGCGTTATTCGTGAGAGCAGTAGTCCTTGGGCAGCCCCCATTGTCTTAGTGCGAAAAAAGAACGGGGCTTGGCGGTTCTGCGTGGACTATAGGAAGCTCAATAGTGTCACTAAAAAGGATGCTTTCCCCCTCCCCAGGATCGAGGACTCGCTCACGAGTCTGACCCAGGCTGCGTGGTACTCCACCTTGGACCTGACCAGCGGCTACTGGCAAGTCCAGGTGGAGGAACGCGACCGGGAAAAGACTGCCTTCACGACTCCCTTTGGGCTGTTTGAATGGGACCGAATGCCTTTCGGTTTGTGCAATGCCCCAACTACCTTTCAGAGACTTATACAGAGATGCCTAGGGGGGCAGCTGGCAGAGTCTACATTGGTTTATCTTGACGATGTGATTACTTTTTCCGCAGATTTCACCACCCACCTGCACCACCTGGAGGCGATATTCCAAGCCATGGAGAGGTATGGCTTAAAGCTACGACCGCAGAAATGTCAGCTCTTCCGGAAGGAAGTTAAATTCCTGGGTCATTGTGTCAGCGGCAAAGGGGTCTCCCCAGACCCTGAGAAGGTCTCCGCCGTACAAGAGTGGCAGCCTCCAACCACTGTAAGGCAAGTGCGGTCCTTTTTGGGTTTTGCGGGCTACTATAGGCTTTTTATTAAGGGCTTTTCGAGCATAGCTAAGCCGCTTAATGAACTGTTGGTAGGCACTGGGCATTCCCGGGGCCGGCGGTCACCTTTGATAGCCTGGAGTCCTGAATGTACTGCCGCCTTTCAGAAATTAAAACAAGAGCTCCTTCAAGCACCCATTTTAGCTTATGCCGACTTCACAAAACCCTTTATTGTGTATACTGACGCAAGTAACTCTGGACTAGGGGCAGTACTGGCCCAGCAGCAAGATGGGGTAGAGCGTGTAATTGCGTAAGCTAGACGGAGCCTCCACCCGGCTGAGCGCAACGATGCCAACTACAGCTCCTTCAAGCTCGAGTTCTTGGTCATGAAGTGGGCACTGGCCCAAAAATGTAAAGATTATTTTTGGGGTGCAAAGGTAACCGTAGTGACAGACAATAACCCCCTGGTTCACCTGCGTACCGCAAAGCTAGGGGCAATAGAGCAGAGGTGGGCGGCCCAGTTGGCCAACTTCCACTATCATATACAATACAGGCCAGGCAGGGAAAACATTAACGCTGATGTGCTCTCCAGGCTCCCATCCACAGGCGACAGGCTTCCCAGAGAGGGGGCATCTCCACCATCACCACCAGCTGACGACGAGCTCCTAGTTGGGATTGTACAGGCACCTGGAGTACCCGAGGACCCCATCCCCTCCACCTGGGGCTGGAACCCGGCCTATTGGCAGGAACACCAAAGAGGAGACCCAGATCTGGTAGCAGTCTGCCAATACCTGGAGAGGGGAGCACTGCCAGCAGCACCAGAGAGGAAGGCCCAAACCCCGATGGTAAAGCAACTGCTAGGCCAGTGGAAACGCTTCAGCTTGAAGGAGGGCGTCTTATGCCGAGCGGTACAGGACTCTCAGACCAACGCAGTAGTCACTCAGATCGTAGTGCCGCAGGCCCAGGTCCAGTCCCTACTTGAAGCTTACCATGCGCGGATGGGCCATCAAGGCCAAGAGCGAACTTTACTGCGACGCCGTTTTTATTGGCCCCAGATGGAGGCCTCGATAGCCACCTTTGTACAACACTGCCCCCGCTGCACCCTTCATAAGACCAGACCAGACGCCAGGGCTCCTCTGGTCCCACTTGTGCCGAAGGCCCCCATGCATATTCTGGCCATGGATTTTTCTGGCGTGGGCCTGGGCTCCAAGTCCCACCGGCCCCGCAGAGGAGAGGCAAGACCCTGAACCCGGCCGACCCCGTCGGACCAACCAAGGAATCCCGCCACAAAGGTACGGTAACTGGGCCTCCTAAGCAGGCGCGTAGGGAAATAAAGGCCAGTGTGGGCCAGTGCCACTATGATTGACAGCGTGTCCACACTAGCCTATCAGAGGTGTCCAAAATGATTGACAGCTGGCTCACCCCGTCGGAGTTGCCCGTTAACTTTACATTCAATTAACGGCTACAAAAGAGCAACTAACCATAATGTCACATTTAATGTCACACAACATATATAGCTTACACTTTGAATGCAGTATTACATATTACAACTATTTACAGAAGTTTCGCTATATGTTTTGTCAGTGTTTACTTGCCTGCGCATCATTTTGACTGGGGAAAACGGGACTGATAGGCGGTAGCCTAAGAAATAAACATCCGTTGCTGCTAGTGCTATGCCAACACTCGGAAGTTTTGCTGAGAGAAAATGCTAGCCGTTCAGTAGAAAATGTCAAAACAGACATCGTTGTCATCCTTTTTCAGCAATCCTTCCAAGAGGTTAAAATTAGCCCCCACGGTAAGAATATGATTTTAATATTAGCAATCATAATAATAACAATAGATTAGATTAGAGCCCACATAAATGCTTCACAGAGTTCAAGTAGCAGACACATCTCAACATCAACTGTTCAGAGGAGACTGTGTTCTGCGTAGCATTCTGTAGCAACATGCTATCCCATGATGGTTGGGGAGGAGTTGGATCGCAGAGTGAAGGAAAAGCAGACAACAAGTGCTCAGCACTCCTTCGGAACACTACCTCATGAATGTGATTGTGAGAATACCAAGAGTGTGCAAAGCTGTCATCAAAGTAAAATGTGGCTATGTTGAAAATTCTATAATATAAAACATATTCGGGTTGGTTTAACACTTGTTTATGTTACTACATGATTCCTTATGTGTTCTTTCATAGTTTGCATGTCTTCTGTATTAATCTATAATGTAAAAAATAATAAATAATAAAGGAAGAGGTGGGTCTAAACTTTTGACTGGTACTGTATAGTATTATTACAAGCTGAAATATTGATCAGCATAAGTAACATATAAAAGGGAGAAAAAAATCACAACATTATAATGTGAATTTCACAAACAGTCATATTTTATTCTGTGCACTATCATTTAATGTTTGTGTGAAAAAATACACCTTAAACAGACTATGCGGTGAATTGCTCCTCATGTTCCTCTAGCTGTGTGTTCAGTGTGTGTGCTCAAAAAGCTCTAATGTTAGTACGCAGTCCTGGCTCTGTAAATGGGAAACCAACATAGTGGCTCAGCCTGAGCCATAAGCAATCTCAACCACATTGCTTCAGGAGGACTGAATATAAGGGCATAATTCAATTGGCTGTTGAGCTCAAACATCAACAGCCAGAATTATGGACTCTGACCCAAGGGCGTAGGTTTGCATAGGGTTGGTAGGGACTAGTCACGACCAAAGTTTGGGAAAGACAAAAAAAAGTCCCTACCAATATTTTGTTAATTTGAGAAAACAATTATTTTGCACAATATATTTGCAAACTCATTCGTATTACTATCAATACAATGTTCGTCGCCCAGAAGAGTTATAAATACTTTTCTAAGTTTTCCAATGCGCCCTCGAGCCTGTGAGACAAGATGCTGTCATTTAATTGGCTGAAGTGGCAGAGTCAGAAACACTACGTGAATCCTGAAAGAGTGCTGCTAGTAGTCTGATACGGTAAGCTACTAAATAACGCCTCATATCAGTATTTCGTTTGGTCTCAGCATTGATATTTTGACCCTTTTGTGCTCTGAAAAGCCACCTAAAAAGAAAAGATATGCCAGAAGTTTTTTCCACCCATAGAGCTATCAAAAAGCCCAGGTCGCTGTTAGTTAGCTAGTCGGAAAACTACCCACATTGCGAAGCTGCTAACCCTAAATCGCCACCCATTGTACAATGGAAACATGTTGTTAGTGTGTAGGGCATGTAACTTTAGCTTGCATTACATCTCGTCTTGTTTAAGACAGAAGGATAAGCTAACCTACCTTGTTAAGACAATTTTACCCATGAATGTAATCAATCACACTATTTTGAGAATACATGTTATACTTGAAGGTAGTAAAAAGGTGCAATAAATTGGAATGCCCAAATGTATGTAGCATATAATTCATGAATACATTATTTCATTGCACTGCAATCCAGATGATGTAGGCTTAGTACAGCTCCATAAAACCTGAACCATTTACCTACATATTACAAATTAATTTCAGAACAAGCAAATGCACTGCATGTACTTCTCATTAGGTAATTTTGTTCATTAAGACAATATTTTGAAATGCATTCAGGAAACTAAGAAATCCAGTGCAGATGTAGTGCAGGTTGAGGAAGAAGCAGCTGGACCATCAGGGCTTCAGATGAGGTCTTACTCATGTTTGGGATATCCAAAAAGGACAACAAAAACATGTGATGTCAAGAAATGTGGAGAATGTTTTTATTTTATTTTATTTAAACTAAGGTTTTATTATTCTTATTATGTTTAAATCAGTTCCAAGTTCCAGAAGTTAGTAGTACACAAATGTTAATATATTCTAATAAAGTTTGCCTGTTAAATATAACATCAACTACATTTTTTAATTTATGGTGGGGGTGGGGGGGTCTGCCGGGCAGTGTCCCTACCAATGCTGAGACCAAACCTACGCCCTTGCTCTGACCTTATTTCAATTTTAGTCATCGTTATATTCCAGGCTGTTTCTATAGGGAACAAATATGTGTCAGTAGAAAATTAATTTAAATCATTTATAAATTAATTTGAATTGCTCAACTTGAATAATTGTATTGAATAGAATAATTAAATGAAACTGAATCTAAATAGCAGAATTGAAAAACTGAATTTATTAGTTTCAAACTGAACTGATAAAAAAAAAAAGTAATATTATGTCATGTTATTACTTTGGCCTGAAACTGTATTTAATGCTCACTGAACATTCAACTCTATTAATTAATATCTCCTAATTCGATTTCAGTTCCAAAACTACCAAGTCCAGACTGGGCATGCATATGCAAACTCAGTGATGGCTAAGTTATTGCATGTTATTTTTTGCGTTAAAGTGTTAAAACAAACCACATTGCTTTCTTTTTAGTATTTTAAACATTTCAATGTTATTTCAATTTACTTTCACATTCGCAATGTTGCCAGTTCCCCTTCATGTATCTGATGAAAACTTTCTGAAAACGTATCTGATGAAAACTTTTTACAGAGAGAGAACTGCAATTTGTGGTTTGATGAAGTACAATTTTGCTTACATCCTTCTAGTTTGACATTCTTGTCTTAATGACATTGAAGCAGCACTTTCCCTTTTCCTCTTTGTCCAGCCTCTCAATTGGGTACTTTTCCCAAAAGCATACTTGCTAACTACTGTTCATTAGTTAGAACCAAGACCATAGTCCAAACAGTCGAGTTAACTATGTTGGCAACTTGCATAGTACAAACAATTGTTAAGCGACATAGGTGTCTCCCAAAACCATAGTTCAGCCGGACGTTAGTTCCCAAGTCTCAGTGATTTGCCTCTCATTAAAATACTGAGGTGTGCCAGTCCACTACCACCAACGTGTTTCAAACTTACTTAGTACGATGTTCGTTTTGACATTTTTGGGAAACTGTCGTATTTCAGATGTTAGTTGGTTTAACAATGCACCGTACCTTGTTATTTCAATGTCATATTTGTATGGGAAACGCACCCCTGGTCCTGTCTTTTACAATCATCAACTTAGCAGAGAAAGCCTGTCAGCAAGCTGAAGCACTTTTTCAAAGGAAAGTGGGGGCTTGCCCTATTCGTCTGGCACCTGTTTGTCAACAGGACTGCAGCAAGTTAGGCCGTGGAGCATCTGCACGTCCCCACAGTGTTACCCTCCCTTTAACATCTCCTGCTTCATCTCCTAGGGTTGCCTGCATGAAGGGTAGGGCCACATGATCTCTGGTTGGGGCTAGGAGGCATGCGGTGCGGGCCCCACTGGTGCTGTGGACCAGCAGGCTCACATTAGAGGACATTTGTTCCACAATATTGACGCCTCCTGCTTTCCCCAGGCTTGGGCTCGGCACAGAAGGCGGAGGCAGATATTTGGGAGGCGGCCAAGGCTTTTTCGTAGCCACCTCGCAAGTTTTGCAGGTGCTGAGCGGGGCTCCCCACTGCTCCCTCACAGGGCCCCGGAGCCCCGGCTGCCTGATGGAACAAATGCTGGAGCCATGGAAATAAACTTATCTCATTCAGATGACAGCACATACCCTCGGGTTATGATGTTGCACCAGTTTTGCAAAACAAGCAGGGTCAGTAGCTCATCCTCATCTAACACGAGGGAGAGGAGAAGGGAAGGGAAGGAAGGAAGGAAGGAAGGAAGGAGGGAGGGAGGTGGTACACAGACACCCCATATTCACTCAGACTCAGACTGATATATATTTATAAGACATTTTTTATTGTTATACACATTTTTTTACTAATTTTTTTTAAACATTCATTATAGAGTCATTGATCAGATAACAGATAATGATCACAGGATATCATTCTAGCATTCTATATTTCAGTGCATGTGAGAGATAAAAAAAAAGATTCTGTCTTTGCGAGGTAAAGCTTTTCCAGCTCCCCTCAAGAGCACAGGTGTCCTCTCCTCCTCTGTCTGAATGAGACGGGGACTAGTGAGTGTGTTGATCTAAGTGTGATGGGGGTCCCCTCCTTCTGAGTGGCACCTAACCCAGTCCCCTGCTGGGCCTCGAGCACACCATGATGTAAAATGCCACCCAACATGATTGATCACTGCACTACAGATTACTCCCAATCCCAACCCCTCCTAACCAAAAGTGGATCGTGTGTTGGAGCATAATGATTTGCAATGATTTGGGGGTGACGATTTTGATGATGGATGAAGCTGCGGTTAAGGGGGGTCACATGGTCACGGGGTGAAAAGAAGTCTAGCCCACGCAGGATATTGACTCTGTTGACAGCAGGGTGTAATTGTCCACAGATTCAAGTCTTTATCATAATTAAGTGAAGATACTTAACCCTAGGCTGAAAATGGCCTTTCACTGCTGTCTATTGGGAGGCATGGAGACTCTCTCCACTGGGACGGGATGGCAGGCCGCTGCTGAATGGTATGTTAATAGTACTGACCTCTTGTTTGGCCAAGCTGCTGCCTCATACAAAGGAGAGGGTCCTGCATGTCTGTTCAGGAGGAATACTTAATCTGGTGAAAATGGGGGAAATGTTCAAGTGAATTCACAAAGTATATTATTCATTAAGCTAATTTTGTGATATACAGTGACACCATGTGAAGCTGTTCACACCATCTAGCACTGCACAGTATGGTGTGTTCATAAATCAGCATCTATTTATTGGTGTGGAAAGAATAATAACAAAGACACTCCCAGAGCCGCTGAAACTGCCCCAGTCCAACTGTAGTGTGGTGGTGTGTTTAATGCATGCCATGCCTAAGTTGGACCTTGGATTTGGAAGGGTCGTCTCTGGCACACATGAGTGCATGCATCACAGAGCAGCAGTGCTCAGCCAACTCCACCAAAAAGCCCGTCCCCCGGTATGGGGAATTACACGACCTCTCTCAGCTCACCGTAACCCTCTCATTATACACACACCAATGAACTCGGATCAGATTCTCTCCTGCAGTGGGGGAAAAATGGAAATGGGGGGTTAGTGCCATGCATGTGAACAATGCTTTGCTGTTTTAAAAAAATGGCCCAATGGAAAACTTGAGGGCCCGTTGCTGCTGAGGAGAAATCCCATTTGTGTGTGAAATTTGGAGAATTGTGTGGGAAGAGAGCATTGTCTGTTTGTATGAGTGTGCTGGAGGTGATTGAGCTCATCTCTGATTTATAAATACAGACAAATCCCTTCCCCCGGGTTAGTCAGATAATTTTTTTCTCCTATAATCCTTACTGGAGTAAGTGAATGGGAACATGTAAGGATGCGGGTCTATACATTCGTCATAGTTTTCCTTTGTCCTAAATGTGCTGTATTGACAATAATGCTAATACAATGTAAAGTGAATGATGACAGCAGGCATACGATACGTCAGATCCTCCAGTCTGTGACTGTGAGAGGAGCATGCCAGTGGCCAGTGGACACCTCCTCCTGACTCCATTTTTGACCTCTCCCTGGTCTCTCCCCCGATTCATTTTCAAATTAACCTCCTAATAGACCTCATCTGTTCACAGAGAGCCTATTAACTAAAGATCTGTTTTCATCTGCTGGACAAGCAGGGAGAGGGGAGACTCCTGCCACACCAGACCTGTGCACCCACAAAATGAACAGCACTGGGAAACAAAAATCAAGTGCTGGGGGAAAAAATTGCCAACAAAAGGATTTCATTATATATAGTTAATTATCTCCTGGACCTAGTGTGCCCCTTCTCAGGCTACTGAATTAGAGGTCCCTAATTGCTTTATCACCCTGCCCTGTGATTCCCAGCAATCAAGCTGATTCTGTTTAATTGACCTGCCAGGAGTTGAGGGGGAATGTGATGCTCTCTACCTGCCCCCAAGCACAGGTGCTGGAATGGCAGAATGAAATGATTCTAAAACTGGCAAATTTAGTCTCTGCAAATTAATGAAAATCAGCAACAATGGCTGGCTATGGCCCTGGGGCACATGAGAAACAGAAAGGCTGCCGGAGAGCTAAGGGAGGCCTTTTTTCAATAGAGGCTGGAGAAAAGAAAGGAAGAGAAGGAGTCCCCCAGGATAGAATAAAAGCTGGGGATTTGGATACTACTACAGATAACAGAGTGATTAAAGTCAGGTTTATTCAAAGATGTCAGCAGAAATGATTAAAAGACATGTATTAATTAGAGACATGCTACTTCATTAGATTTAAAGGGATTAACATGCCTCATCTATGAATATGTTTTACGCAGAAGAGCAGAGGACATAGTTCTGTGATGTCTTCCATCCTCATAGGGAATACATTGAGCTTGTGATTGTAACAGGCACCACTTATCTGATAGTTCTGTGATGTCTTCCATCGTCATAGGGAATACATTGAGCTTGTGAATGTAACAGGCACTACTCATCTGGTATTCTGTTCTTCCATCCTCATAGGGAATACATTTAGCTTGAGAGTGTAACAGGCACTACTTATCTGATAGTTCTGTTCAAAACTAAATTGCTACATACATCATACACTCCAAAAAAAGAAACATTTATTTTGTACAGTATTTTGATTGAATAAGTTATTTTGGTAGCCATTTGTTCAATAACAATTCCCCTTTTATAATAGATTACAACAACCAGGTTTATAGTATATAATATATTTATACAGTAATATGCTGTATACTGTATAATGCAATTCTTGAACGGCATGTATTGAGGACCTGTATCAAGTGGCATTAAGCAAACTGTTATGTAATTATCTATAATCCTTGTTCATTATAATCTTGAAGTTTTTAACTTATACTACCTTGCAAATTATTCTATACTTCCAAAATCAAATAACAAGCTAAGCAGTAACTATAAATATTTAAATTATGAAGTGATTTATCACCATAGCTTATAACAGGTAATAGACTTTTACACAAAAAAATACCTCAATTCACCTAAAGATTACATAGTATGCTTGCACAGTGACAACCCCAAAATGCACACGAAGGCAACTCGGTTGTTGTTATCGATACTTATTGTAAAGTATTGGTTTGATTGGTTGTGATGCAGCCTGGGTTCTAACACTTAAGCTTAATTTATACTTATGGGAAAGTGTCGCTCAGCATATGTGTTGTTGTGCTGGTGTGGTAAAATTAGAGGTGGGTAAACTATGAATTTTATGATCAGACAGGCCACGACGCGATGCAACACGATGCGAAGCAAAGCAACACAAAGCGTTGCGACTCTGTAAGGCTGTCCTGGCTATAGTATGTTATCAGTTAAAGTCATATTAAATCAATGACCGTGAATGGATGTGTTTAGATTTTGTAGTTTATTAAATTTCAAGAAAACTGTAAAGAAAAGTATGTTTAGGCCTCACAAAAATGAAGGGGGTGGTGGGTGAGACAAAAGAAAGGACCTCTACAGTACCTAAAAAAATGAAGGCCTCTGGAAACAGACCCAGGGTGTTACACGCTTCCCCTGTTCTTTAAACATTGGATAAACATCCAATGTCAACACAACAAGACAATTGCTGGATTAAGAACTATCTAGATATGACATAAAACCGCAGTGAAAAAACCACGGATGGGAGGCAAACAGTACCTTAGCCTCAATGAAGGTGGCGTGCGAGAGCCCATCGGTCGGGTTTATGCTTGTTCTGCCGTTGCTATTCTTCTACACTTATATTTGACCTTGATCGCGAAAATGGAAAATTCTATAGCTAAGCTAAAGCATTTCACTGAGCATTTCACTTAGCAATGTCTAACTGGCTTGCAAAGAATCTTTCTACAATTTCCAATGAATTTGCTTAATCTGCAGCGATATGCGTGAGGATAAGTAAGTAAGTAAGACTTTATTTTTATAGCACATTTCGTACAAGAGTTGCAATTCAAAGTGCTTTACATAAAATCAATAAAAGCAAGCAGCAGGAGCAATAAAATAATGGTCAACATAGTATCAGAACCTGATGTTCCGATAGGCTTAAAATATTAATATCATAATAAAAGTAATAAAACCCTTCTGACTGGTATTTAGCTCGGTCGAAACCATAGTGCTGCTCCATAGATTCCACCCTACCCTGTTAAATATTTTCCCTAGCTATGTTTCCCCGCCCAAAGGCCACCCTTCCTTCTATACCCTTCCTTCAGAGGCCTCTTCGTCTTCTTCCACCGAACGCACTTCAGGGCTTCGGGAGAGACACTAGCTCTCTTTTACAGGCTTAAGAAAGGTGACTGCACCTAGGGGACTAGAACATTTGTTATGGAAATATCTCTGAGAATAATATGTGATATATTGAAGCCACGATATGGTTTCCGACAGTGCCATGGTACCCTCAAAACAGTTTTACAGAGAAATAGTAAAAGTAATAAAAGTCATAAAACCCTTAAAACAGTTTCAAAGAGAACTAGTAAAAATAGTGCAAGTTACAGAGAAATAAAAAGTGCCAGATAAAATTTATAAAATGCTTTGGTAAAAAGATAGGTTTTAAGCTGTCTTTTAAAGGTGTCTAGCGTGTTTGCTTCCCTAATATTAACGGGTAATGTGTTCCATAATTTTGGGGCGTAGTTGACAAAGGCTGCATCACCAATCTTCTTATGACTGCTTCTGGTGACCTGTAACAGACCTGTATCTGATGAACGCAGTGTTCTAGCTGGTGTGTAGTTAGTAAGAGAGTTAGCAATGTAGCTAGGTCCTTGTCCATTTAGGGCTTTGTATGTGAGGAGGAGGACCTTAAAGTCAATTCTAAAGGTAACAGGAAGCCAGTGTAAAGTAGCTAGGACAGGACTAATGTTCTCTCCTTTTAGTTTTGGTTAAAAGTCTAGCTGCAGAATTTTGAATGAGCTGGAGTCTTACGGTTGTTTTCTTGGGAAGACCAGTAAAAAGTGAATTACAGTAGTCTAGCCGGCTCGATATGAAAGCATGAATAAGCTTCTCGGCATCATTTTGGTTTAAGAATGATCGTACCTTTGCTATGTTCCTGAGGTGAAAGAAAGCTGTTTTGGTGACTTTGTTAATGTGGGAGTTGAAATTCAAATCTGAGTCCAGGATGACACCAAGACTTAAATCCACCGGGATAAACCTCCTAGGTTCTTGGTGAGCATCTCTCTTTTTAATTTGGGGCCGATAAGTAGGACTTCAGTTTTGTCCTCATTGAGTTTTAGAAAGTTATTGTTCATCCATTTGTTTGTTTATTGCCAATAAACAGTTGGTAATGAAGTTTATTGCTGTTGCATCATTAGGTTCAGCGGAAATATACAATTGTGTGTCATCCACATAGCAATGAAAATCTATACTATATTCTCTGATGATGTCACTGAGTGGTAACATATACAGAGAAAAGAGTAATGGACCTAAACAGCTCCCTTGTGCAAGCCCGTAGTAGCTTTCATGTTTCTCGGACATATGGTCTCCTAGACTGACATAAAACTTCCTTCCTCTAATATATGTTTTGATCCAGTTCAATACACAGTCAGAGAACCCAATAAGATTTTCAAGTCTATTGATTAGGATGTCGTGATCAATGGTATCAAATGCTGCACTAAGATCTAACAGGATAAGGATAGAAACTTTATTTGCATCAGAGTTTTGTCTAAGGTCGCTGATTATTTTGGTGAGAGCGGTTTCAGTACTGTGATATTTTCTGAAACCTGACTGAAAGACTTCCAAGATGTTATTTTCTTCCAGAAAGGAATTTATTTGGACTAATACTATCTTTTCCAGGACTTTACTAATAAATGTAAGATTGGATATCGGTCTATAGCTTGCTAGTGCTAGTGCAGGGACAGTGTTTAGCAACCGGTCAATGGTTGAGAACAGAGCTCTGGAATTTCCGGCATTTTCTGTAATAATGTTGGAAAAATAATCTTTCCTTGCTAGACGGATAGTTTTGTTATAGGTAGTTAGTGCATCTTTGTAGATACCGTGGTGGATAGTGGTCTTTGTTTTTCTCCATTTTCTCTCTGCTACGCGACATTTTCTTTTTATTTCACTAACATTTTTATTTCTCAGCCATGGGGAGGTCCTACTTGTAAACTTCTTTTTTGTTTTAATTGGGGCTACAGAGTTTAACACAGATGATAATGCTTCATTGAGGTTCTCTACCATTTCATTCAGAGAGCATTCATGACTAGTTAGCTCATACAGAGCAATCTGCTCAGAAAATCTCTCCATAGCTTCATCGTCTAGATGTCTTTTATGGACTAAGAATTCTTTTGTGGTTTTTGGTAAGGTGATTTCCACATCAAAAAGTATACAAAAATGGTCAGAGAGTGGTAGATCAGTTATTGAAATATTATTGATGTTTAATCCAGTTGTTATTACTAGATCTAGTGTGTTTCCGTGCTGGTGTGTTGGATCCGTTATGTGTTGAGTTAGATCGAAACTGGCTAGGAGATTTAAAAGCTCAATAGTTCTTGGGTCTGCTTTTTTATTTACATGGATGTTTAGGTCTCCATTCAGGACTATTTTGTCATACCTGGTGAAACATAGTGATAATAGTTCGGAGAATTCTTGTATGAATATTGGCGAGGGCTTGGGTGGCCGATATATAATAACAAACAGTACTGATTCGGTTTTGAGCTCCATAGCAAGATAATTAGTCATGCATCTTAAATTGTTGAAAGAATTTACGTTTTATCAGGCCTATTTAGATGGAACCGGAAAGGCTGGCTTGTTTCCTGCATCATTGTATTTGAAAGCACGTTCTAAATAGTGTTTGACTTTTTCCCTGTCTTAATGCTATGTTGTGCGAAACAAAACAACGTTGAAAAACGTGAATTGATCTTCTTCAGTCTTACTTGGTACTTGAGGCCTTTTGCGGGAATCTGTCGGAGTGGTTGATGGTCTCTTCAAAAATCGCCTGATATCCATGGCTAATTAATCCATACCGAAAAGAGAGGCAGGCAGGCTAAACCACAACACGTATGTGTTTACATACTTCCTGGACCCTGATTAGTGTTGCCGTCGCAGCAGCAAGGCACTGAGGGTCACAGACCATAATACGCAGATGAAAATGATTCCGACTACAGCCTTTATATGTTCAACAATATTGGTTTTAGGTGTTTTTAAATGACACCAAATTGATTTTGGATTGTTCCAACGGAAGAATACAAGGCGCAGGGAACTTTGAGGTGCGTAAACCCCACTTACAAGTGTGTAAACGCCATTTAGAGGTGCGTAAACCTTATTTCCAAAATTCCAGAGGTGCGTAAACGGCGTTTACGTGCGTTTACCATCCACTACAGCCCTGCGGTATGATTACTTGTGTTCTAATACTTAGGCTAGGTTATTGGGTATGAGTACTTGTGTTCTAATACTTAGGTTAGGTTATTGGGTATTAACACTTGTGTTCTAATACTAAGGCTAGGTGGTCGGGTATGAGTACTTGCAGGTGACATTAAGAGGTTTGGCCATGGTGAGAGTCCCCAACCAATAGCACAAGGAATATAGGCACAAGAAAGGACTTATATAATGTATGTCAATAGGGTATGTAGGAACGTATATAATGTATGTCTGGCATATAATGTATTAGGAATGAGTTTGTAGTATATTGTGAGCTAGCAAGTGTTACCATTGCTTCTATATATATATATTTGTCAGTATTGTTTTCCTTTCCTTTGCTTTTTGTCTGCTGAGGAGATGTTCTACTGTGTTCCTTGTGTTATTGTGCGGAGGAGATGTTCTAGTGTGTTGTATGTGTTATTGTGCTGGCCCTGTGCTCTCCCAGTCCCTGAGGGTTAATGAGGTGAAATTTAAATCCGAATTCCCTGACAGGACATTTTCTGATGCCAGGTTCTGCTTGGCTGTTTGGATCAAAACTGGTTATCTCTTCTATTGAGCTGTTCTAACCTCTGTCCAATTTGATTAAACAGAGAAATGCTGCGAATCTCCAAGTTAATCACGACCAGCTTTCAGGGTCAGTTAGCATTTGAGACACTTTTAACAAGCAAATATTCACAGGTAAAAGGAAAGAAAAGAGAATGAAGAAAGTATCGCAGTTATCACAAATCCTGCTTATAAACTACAAAATGTGGTGACTCGAACATAACCATTTAGACTCTAGGCCAGATGAAGGGATGCATAGTACCTATATTATTTTCAGGCACAGCCGCATGTCATAACTTATGTAAGGCATCCACTCAGACCTTTTGGGATGGTTAATCTATTTTATTTCTAAAGTTAACTCTGGATTATGAGCAATTCCACGATGGAATGCAACAGCATTATGGGAATCGTATGCTGTTTGACTCCAGTCAACAGCTGTGTTTATGATGCAAGGGCATTATGGGAATCGTATGCTGTTTGACTCCAGTCTACAGCTGTGTTTATTATTTCTTTGTGCACCTGCAGATTTTCAAAACCATTTTGTTAAGGGATTATCCTCAAAGTTTCAGAGTGACCAAGAACAGAGAGGAAAGGCAATATGAAAGAGAACATATGTTCATGTTTTCTGGTTGTTAGGCATACACTTGCTTTCCAGCTAATAAGATAGATTACATTTTAGATAATATTCTGACATACTGTTGTGAAAATAATTTGCCTTTGCACATAGTTTGATGCTGAGTGTAGTACTTGTCCTTGTTTTGCCTACCATTGTCTCAACATAGCTTCTTGTTATAGTTTGCCAGTTCTTGATTAAAATGTTGACTTTTTTACTTGAAATTAACCTGATTAATGTAATTGAATGCTAAAGCCCATAGCTCAGCACAGCTCATGATCAGAATAGATGGATTAAGAGAGAAGGCTTTCAAATTGAATACAGTTTTCACTCCTCAGCCTGTTAATTGTACCGTTTACCACAACCTGAGTCAGTGGCCACAGCTATTTAGTCTCTCTAATGATGATGCACAGTCCACTTCGGCCAGAGATAATTAAAAAAACGCTCACCTTCAGTGTCTGCTTTTACTTCTGTTGGCCTGACAGCTGAGCTCACACTAAATATTGAGCTGTCCTCTCAGCAGCGTTGTCTCGACTGCCAGCATCGAGCTCTTCGGAGAGTCTCCTGTGCTTTCTCCTCACAGAAAACTTTTATTGGATTCTGCTCTTTTACTTGTGAATGACAGGAGCCTCGTAGCTTTTGTTTCCTTGATTGTCTTGTAGATCCTTGCCCAAGTCAGGTCATTCTTTCTCTCTTTTTTCTCAAAATGTCTTTTGTGCATGTACAAAGGCTTTCCCTTTATATTTACTATTGCAGAACAAACAAAACACATATTTTACATTTAATCCAAGATATTGTCCAAAGATACATTATACAGTTTCACCAACTGGCAAGACTTCTGTAATAGAAAATGGTTCTGTTTCACTTTGATGGCTAAGAGTTTAGTGATTTGCCTCTCAAATGTTCATGGATAACACATGCATTAATTAGACAAACATTAGATCTGAAACTAACTCCATTTTGATAATGGCATGGATAACAAGCAGTAGTTCTCGCTGTCATGGCCCTGAGAATGCATCTAATTACTGGGGTCCATCAGTGGGACTGTGGACTCTGTGTGTTTTATGAGCACTCTGCCTCCATAGAATGAGGCCACATGGAGTTTTAGCGCAGTGCTGAGATCATTCTGACACTGCTTTCCTATTCCACACACACGGCCACAGGCCAAGCAACATCAGGGCTCATTATTTTCATCACATGCCACATTTGTAACTGCTTAGTGGGTAAATAGTGATGAAAAGGCTGAAGCGCCCGCCTTTATCCTCAGCGTCCTAGGCAGGATGCTCTCCCTCCCTGATGGAGACAGGCCAGGGTTAATTGGATGACTTTCTACAGCAGTATTCTGCCCCGGCCATGAATACAATAACATGTATTACGATTGTGGGGAAAAACAGCAGTTCAAAGACCTGCTTTGTGGCTGATTGGAAAATGTGACATTTTTATTTGGAGAAAGTGGTCAGTATTTAACCCAATCTGTAATAAACAGATAACATCAGCAGCTATCTGCCTAATGAATTAATTTCATTTCTCTCAGAGGTGATTTGTTGACCCTCTTCTTATATTCCTTCTCACCCTACCCTCGTAGGTCATAGCTATGTTGCAAGCATTTTTCCCCACAGAATAAAAACGTTAACCATGACTATGGCCATCATAGTTAGTCATGGATCAAAATAATAGTGTTTTCCGGCTTATATACAGGATGGTAACTACGATGAGCTGTAAAAAGTATTGTATGCTGTGGTGTCTCATCAGAAGACAAGATAGCAAATGAACATCTCCTGCTACTTCCAGCAGGCAGCATTCTAGGGAATACATGTCTTTAGAGTGAAATATCAGTAGATGGCATTAGCTAGTAATGGTTTTGATGTATCTAGTGTCAAATATATACAGTACTGTGCAAAAGTTTAAGGCAGGTGTGAAAAAATGCTGTAAACTAAGAATGCTTTCAAAAATGTGACAAAAAAGTGTTAACAGTTTATTTTCATCAATTCTTCATAAATTAACAAAATGCAGTGAAGGAACAGAAGAAAATTCTAAATTAAATCAATATTTGGTGTGACCACCCTTTGCCTTCAAAATAGCATCAATTCTTCCAGATACACTTGCGCAGTTTTTGAAGGAACACGGCTGGTAAATTGTTCCAAACATCTTAGAGAACTAACCACAGATCTTCTGTGGATGTAGGCTTCCTAAAATTCTTCTGTCTCTTCATGTAAACCCAGACAGACTCGATGATGTAGAGATTAGGGCTCTGTGGGGGTCATACCATCACTTGCAGGACTTTCTGTTCTTCTTTAAGCTGAAGATAGTTGTTAATGACATTGGCTGTATGTTTGGGGTTATGTTCCTGCTGCAGAATACATTTGGTGCCAATCATACGCCTCCCTGATGGTATTGCATGATGGATTAGTATCTGCCTGTATTTCTCAGCATTGAGGACACCATTCATCCTGACCAAATCTCCAACTCCACTTGCAGAAATGCAGCCCCAAACAGGAAAGGAACCTCTACCATGCTTCACTGTTACCTGCAGACTCTCATTATTGTAACTCTCTCCAGCCTCCAGCGAACAAACTGCCTTCTTCTACAGCCAAATATTTCTAATTTTGACTCATCAGTCCAGAGCACCTTCTGCCATGTTTCTGCACCCTAGTTTCTATGTTTACGTGCTTAGTTCAGTCACTTGGCCTTGTTTCCTTGTCGGGGTAGAGCTTTTTGGCTGCAACTCTTCCATGAAGACCACTTCTGGCCAGACTTCCCCGGACAGTAAATGTCTGTACCTGGGTACCACTGGTTTTTGCCAGTTCTGAGCTGATGCCACTGCTTGAAATCTTCCGATTTCGAAGGTAAATAAGCTTGATGTGTTTTTCATCAGCTGCATTAAGTTTCCTTGGCTGAACACTGCGTCTACGATCCTCAACGTCTTCTTCAAAAGAGCTGGAACTGCACATTTTGAAACCCCTGTCTGCTTTGAAATCTTTGTCTGGGAGAGACCCTGCTGATGCAGTATAACTACGTTGTGTCTTGTTGCTGTGCTCAGTCTTACCATGTAAATGGATAAAAAATAAACATTTATTGTTTACATTTTTCAAAGCATTCTTAGTTCATAGCATTTTTTCACACCTGCCTATAACTTTTGCACAGTACTGTATAACAGTGTTGTTTCTGAAATTCCCCGATATTCATATGAAAGAATAAATGTCACCACAAAGTTGAAATCAAGGACATATAGGGAAGTGGGTTAAGAGTGATCTATGAAGTCCATATAAGGGTGATTTAACATTCAATTAAGATCCTGTGTGTGTGTGGTGTGTCACATAAATGTGTCAAGCAGTTTCTTCAGTTATTGGCTTATCTAAGAAACAGAGTTATATTGCTCTATATATCTGAGATGTTTACATTTTGACTGGTCTATTCTTCTGTTCTATTTGATTTCTGTGGACATCTTGGACATCGTTAAAATAGACCTTATTATCAATGTGTTGAGTAAGGGATAATGTATTGTCCGGAGGTCATTCTACAAAAATAATTCCCGACGGGGCGAACAACACCCCGACGCGCAGCGGAGGGTGTTGTTTCATACCGAAGGGAATTATTTTTGTAGAATGACCGACGGACAATACATTATCCCGCTTATTATACGGGTACTTGCCAAAAACGATAGAAGACATTCCTCCAACATACCTCTTTTTAATGATTTAGGTGCCGTTTCATGTGTCCCGTTTAGAAATAAATAGTTCTTCAAGCAAATAGAACTTTGAAGTTTCAGGTGTTGCATAGCAACCCATTACTTGCTGACTTCAAATTACTCTCTACTGTTGCGTTAAAATGACTGGACTTCTGGCGGAATGATATGAAAGATGTGAATTAGAAGTACAAAACCCGTTGCCAATGACAGCGGTGATTATCTTTGGCAGAGGTCTGCTAGCAGGAATTAATGTATGGGTATGACGTAGGGATGGCCCATTCAAATCAACGGTACTTTTTGGAACGTTCTGAAGAGCCGTATAATAAATGTGTTTAATATTACATGTACTCATTTAGCAGATGGTTTTATCCAAAATGACTCACATGAGGAACAATACCCAAGCTTCAGTACAGTAGGACAGTGGTTCCCAACCGGGGGTACGCATACCCCTAGGGTACTTGAGAAGTTTTCAGGGGGTATGTGCAAAGTTTGGGATTACAATTTTTACTATTATTATCATTATTATTATTAATTAATATTCCAAGTCTTTTCATAAACCCATTGCTAAATGTCAACAGTTACACTACTCTTTGAAGTCACAAATGTCAAAACTGCACACAAACAAAATAGCTAGTAAACATGGATAAATGGCTCCAACGCCCAGTTGCTGTTTCTCTGGATTGAGGTAGTACCAGGCCACTATTTTTGAACGTTTCTTCCAGGTAATGCTTTTTTATTACCGAGTGCAGTATGCTTCCAGTTTACGAGCAATGCACCTGCTACTTACGTGCCTCAAAAATAGGGAGGGAGGGTCTGCACACCTTGTCTGGGAATTCCCAGCCCCTTCACTGCATTTCACTTGCTCAGTTATTCTGGCAAACTACTCAACAGCGATCCACTTCACTCACGTAATTGGACACCCCTTTAACCAATCAGACCAACGATACTATACAACGATACAACGATCGGTAATAAAGCAAACACATATTTTTTCTGTATGAATTGTTCCAGGGCAAGTTTCTGTTCTGTTTTCAAAGAAAACTTGCCTTATCGAATTTTTGCGGTGCTTCGGCGGCCACCATGTCCAATGTTTAAAAACTCTCCGTGCAGTAGATTTTGTAACGTAGCCGTGGTAAGTTTACATCCGCCAATGGCGCGCCAGGTAGCCAAAAGCCAGTTTGTGATTGGTCCCAGAGATCCTGAGAATGCTGTAATGAACGGCTGTCCAAAGTTTGCCAGACCCTTTTCAGAGGCAAAATCAAATTGGCCGGTAGAAGAGGGGCGGGACTTCCCAGACTACTGCACACCCGCATCCTCTCAAGTCACACACATCAGACATCAATCTGTGTCTTTTTCATTCAGCTGTATTTAGCTTAAAGTTTCATTTTTTAATATGAAAAAATAACCAAGGTCTGGACCTCGGTGACCTCATAGATTGGCATATGCTCATGTGAAGGACAGATAAACACACAGGTCATTCACACCAGCTGCCCAGGCCATGCACTATGTAGTTCTGTGGTTCAGGTCACAACCCCCGCTAAAATATATATATAAAAAAAGCTTTCAGAGCAAGACACCAGTTAGCATTCTAGCAAGCTATTTAGGTACATAGACATTACCCGCCCATTCGCAATATGTATACTGTCAGTTGCTAGCTATTTACAAGCTAACATCAGCTTGGTAGCATTATAAACACAAACAACTTAACAGTCTCACACTGAAGTAACTGCACGTACCATAAGAAATTGTCGGGAGAGTCCAGGTTACTATGTTATGAAAGAGAAAGCACAAACAGATTCGGAATGAAAACAATTACTTTCCAGGAAGAAGTGATAAGTTATACTGGCACTTTTTTAGTCTACAATAACACCATCTGTAAGACCTACCAGTAATCTTAATTTCATGTTAACATTTAGCAAATGCTTATGGTATTAATAAGATGTATGTTTCAATTGTATTTGTGTTCCCTTGTTTATCACTTTAAAATAAACTATATTCCTTACAACCGGTCTAAGCAATAGTACATTGGATACTATGGTATGTTATGAATATACCACCACTACAGTAACCCCTCGGTTACTCATTGGATAGAAACAAGTAAGATGAAGCAGTTTTTTATGTGACCTTAAGGTATGCAGATCTGTCTTGGATGACATAAAGTTTTTATTCAACCCTTGGTTCTATAAAGCATAATTTCTATGGCAACCCAGCATACAGTATAGGCTGTCTGCAAAGTGGTAAGGTAGAAAGAAGATCTATAGGCATAATTTCATAATTATTACTTAATTCTTCCAAGTTCCATGTCACACTCTGATTATTATTTGTCAGTCTAGATGTTATGTAACCAATACACCAATATATATATATATATATATATATATATCCACCGCAATATTTTCCTTCCCAGAGAGAATGCGGACTCAGAGATGGAGTTTAGTGAAACAGAAGCAATGAAGAGAACAGGATGAAAAAGCTGCCACCAGTCTGGAGCATATGCTGAAATAATTAAGGGGAAAAATCTCTCGCTCGTGCAAACTTCCAATTGCCAAAAAAAATTATGTGTCTCAGACAAAGGAAAAGACCCCCATGGTGCCTGGGTCTACAGTTTCTGTCATATGTATTCCTGTGGGGTTTCACATGACAAAAAGCAGAAAGTTGTTTTGTCCCTCTTCCTGTCACGATACACCCCTTAACCAGAGTTCCCCCCCCATCTCTCTCCCGCTCTCTTTCTCATGTTGTCTCGTTGTCTGTGCTGTCAGCCCATACCCCGGCACCTGCTCTCATGTTCCTAATTAGTCTCATTTCATTAATTATATTCGGCAGCACATCTCCTTATCCACTGCTCTCATGCTTTTTTTCCCCATTTGCGTTAAGCTAGGCACCGACTCCTCCATATGCACTGTGATAGATACATTTGAAGACCTTCAACCCTAAGGCCGGGGACGGGGGTCAAAAAGCAATGTAGGGAAAAAAGGATTGCTAGCTTATCTTATATGTCAGCTTTTATAAGGCCTGAGAATTTGGGTATTATGTATGTATATTAATATTAAGTGTAAACTATAGTATAATAATTAAATTATTCTCTAAAAACAATAGGTCATTCGTTTAAATTAACAACTAGTATAATTGAATTAAAATATTCACAACCCATATGAGTTTATGTATAGTGTCAAACTGATATCTTGATTGTTATTCTAGTCTGTATTCGTTATGTCCATAATCTACTGGTTTATAATAGTTCATTGATACGTGTGCACTCAGGGGATTTCTGCACCAATTCATCTCAAACTGGCATACTGTGATGTTTTGTTGTATGTAAATGCATTTAAATGGCATTTGTATGTGTTCATTCCATCGCATTGCAGTGTTTTGTGACAGACAAGCTCATCCTTCACCTCTTTAGTTTGCTTAAGAAAACAAGTCAAGTTCAAACACGGTGAGTGAGCAGAAGTCAGAGGAGCACTTTGCAAAAGACAGGTTACCTAAGCACCTTTTTCTTCACCGTTAGGTTCTCGATTTTATTTGTCAAGTTCACTTGGATTGTATGCCAGTGCTGTGCATCAGGCTTATTTGTAGTGAAGTAAACAATGAATTGCACTGAGGTGTGCGCCGAGAGAGACTCCAGTACTGCCAAGACTCTACATTTAAAGTGGCCACACTAAATGTAATGTACTGACTAGAAATTTGGATTGCAAGACTATAGGGCTATCACTCATAATTTGATCCTAACAGAGAAGTGTGCTAATTGAGAGCAGTGTTTTGCCAAACAATTCCCACCAGAAGTCGGTATTGGCCCTCTGAAATGTCGCTAAAAGTCACTAGATTACAAGATGATGTCATTTATGACATAAATATGTCCAATTTGCATACGCCATGCATCTTAATGGCATCCTGTTGAATATATTGTTTGATAGTGGGGCTAGGGAAGATAAGTGAGGACGGTGTTGAGGTGATGTTTATGTAGAACAGGGCCTCGTTTCCCGAACGCGCACTTAGCCTAAAAAGGACTTGAAATCGGTCGTAAGAGGGATCCTACGTTGCAGAGCGGTTTCCCGACGCGGCACTTAGCTTAAGTTTATCTTTCGTTTATCTTTCGAATTCTACGTGTGGTCAGGACCAGTAGTAACTTCACACTTAGCGATGCAATCCAGTAGTAACTTCACACTTAGCGATGCAATCCACCAGGGGCGTCGTTCGGCCTATTATAGAAGAAATCCAAAGGATGTTTCTGTGTATGGCACATCATGAGAATGTCATTGTTTCACCTGCCTATTCCCATCAAAATAGAAATAAAGAATATTGAGTATTTGAAAATAAAGATTATACAAAATAATATGTTATTGAACTAAGGAGATGGCTTTTCTGACTGTGTAGTTAGGCTGCAATATTAGGAAATTGACATGTCATTGAGCCGGGCTGGAAATCAATCAAGAGGGTGGCACCTGCTAGCCTATATATATTTATTGAGGTATTGTTCTTATGTCGACACTTGTTATATTGGAACTTCATTCATGAGCCTATACATGGGTTTCTTGTATACAAACATTGAAGGCTGCGCGCGCAAATCCGCGGCAGAAAGCCATCTACCCTAATACAAATGAATACAGAAAGCCCAGTTTAAATGTATTGTTTATTAATTATTTAGCCTACCGTTCCCTATTCTGTTGCCATGAATGCTTGCACACACCCTCAACATAATCCCAAACGTAACCTTGTACATTGTTGAGCCTTTTTCTATATTTGATTTGATTTGATATTTTATTTTTCCTGGCAAACGGATGCTTCCTCCTAGGTATACTGAACATCTTACCAACTCTGTTAGAGCAGTTCACCACACAACAACTCCCTGTCATGTTGCCTTCCTCCACAGCTTTCTCATCCACTTCACCGTTATCTTTCTTCTTTCTGCCGCGAGATTGCGCACGCAACCAGTGATGACGTAGCCGAGAAACCCATGTATACACAAGTGAGAAAATCGACTCGTCTGACATCGATGAACAGGCGACCTCCACCCTAAGAGATACTTAAGAACTTGTGCACGTTGTGCTCGTGCACCTGACTTTAAGATGATGTTCGGGAAACGCTCGTAAATAGAAAGTGTTACTGAGTCTACTATGTCGTAATCCACGTGGGCCGTTAAGATACGTTGTTATAGTATAGTCACTTTATTTTGCCACTGATGACATCTTTGCCCCATGTTTAATGCTCTTAATGGGGCCATATGTGACTCTATACAAGCTTTCATTAATAACACTTGTTTAATAGGGCTAAGTTATACACCCTAACACTATAAGAGGGCTGTCATGTCGATTGTGAAATAGCTACATAGACTTATGCCAGTCGCTATTATTCATTATGAATACTTCATAAACATTTATAAATGTGTTTATAATGCTTTTTTGGGTACTGGGTTTAAGTATAGTGTTACCAAACTCAAAGCTCTTGTTAAAAAGATTTTATTTTTCATTTTCTCACTGGGTGATCAATCCATACAATGTCCGTTGTATTGAGATTCAGGCTAGCTATCCTTCTAATGTATAGGCTAAACGGTAGGCCCTGAACATATTGTGTAAGTAAAACTAAGATGTTAGAGCACTTGTATTTGTATTTGTGTTTGTGTTTGCATTTGTGTTTGTATTTGTGTTTGTGTTTGTGTTTGTATTTGGTTATTTAGGTGTCTTGTCCACACCCTTTGCTGTAGCTCCGCGCCCCCACAGGGAGGCCCGCCCAACGCTTTGGGAACCACTGAACGTAGACCAACCATTGTTGAGTGATTGCAAATAAACACCTGACCTATCACCACTGAACTGGCCCCAGGTTATTGGATGCCCATCCTGAATGAGCGTGGACGAGCATGCGGTGGACAAGGTGCCACGCTACTTTTCACCCAAGTGACACCTATGCAAGGCCATCCAAGGTACCAACCAATTCATGTGGGCATCAAAGTGGAAAGGGGCCTCGAGTTTCGTTTCCTGATCTGGGAGCGGGCACGGCTGCCAGGGCGAGGATCTGCCCCGCAGCTGCCTGTCAGCCTCCTCTTACAGCAGGATGCGCCCGGGTCTGAAGAAAAGAAGAGATTAATAATGCAGCGCCTGATCAACATGGCCACAAAAGGAAAGATCAAAGTTTTGGAGGTGCAGGTGGAGACACAGCCTGATAGTGTTTCCTGCTTGCTTAAATAGCTGTGCATTGACCATATGGACGTTATTATAACCAGTGGGATGGTGGAGGGGCGGTTTGATCTGCAGCCCAGAAAATCACATGACACCTTAATTAGTGTCGCGCTCAGGTAATCAGGTGTGCTGATATTACCTGGAAGAGATCTTTTAGTCATTTTGGCCATACTAGCTTGTTTGTTTGTTTGTTAAGAGTTTGTTACGGTCATAAATAATATGGGAGTGAACTGGTATTATTGTTGCTCCTTCCTTTTTAATGTTGTTGTCTCGAAAACTATTTCAATAATGGAGTTCAGCATTTGATCTGTGGATACTCTTGAAATCAAATACAAATATAATATAATATGATATAATGTATATTTTCTATCATGTTCAGAATGTCTCTTTCAAAAAGTAATGTTGCACATGAAATAATATGTCCTCTTGCACTCTTTCTCCTTCACACACACTATCAAATAGACTGCTAAATGTATCGACAAAATATCCAAAATAACAAGCTTTAGCTATGTTTTTGAGGATAGGTCATCACATCAACAGATGCGTGAGTGTTGATGAGTGAGATGAGTGTTTTATGTGTGTCTCTCCGATGGACAAATTAGAAATGTTTTATTGAGCAGCCATTGAGAGGCGTCTTGTTAATTTGGCTCTCCGTGACGGGCTGAGGTCGGCTGGAAACAAAATGCAAATAATTCTCACCCGAAGAGGAATATTTGGGAATAGGTGGAATGGCTTTATTCTATTAACCTCACTGTGGTGTTAAAGGATCTGTTTATGGAAAGGAAATGACAAGAAATCAGGCTGACAGGCCTGGAGTGAGACAGTTAAATGCCCCTTGCTGCTTTGGATAATTAATAAATAAAGTACCAGGGGAGCCCTGCCTTGCCTTCCTGTATGACAGGGGCTGTCTCCAGTGCGCTAAAGCATTAAATGACCAATTTCTGTCAGACTAACTTCCACCGTGCACTCTCTCTCTCTGTCTCTCTCGCTCGCTCTTTCTCCAAAGTGAGCTACTTTGCTCTCTTTGCACTGAGTTTTTCAGCGACTGATGGCTCTAGTTCATTTCTGCTGAATTAATTGGTCCCTGAATGAATTCTGTTGACAGGGCAATTCATCATGTGTTTGGCCTGACAGTGACTGGGTGTTGGGAAGGGTTGGTGGGGGTGGGGGTGGTGGTGACTGTTGAGAGAGGAATGGGGAGCCAGGGGGAGTGTGGAGGTTAGAGTAGAGAGGATGGGGGTTGCCTTTTTCTTTTTCTCTTCAGTTAGACCCTTAACAGGGGGGATGAGAGAATAGTTTTTCTGCCTTTTCTTCTCCTGGATGTCTTGGGTGTCCGGGGGCAGCAAACAAACAACTCCCCTTAGTCTTTGTCAGCCTTTAGAAGATCTCTACTTGATTGGACCGTCAGGTCCACTAAGCTTGTCTCCCTTTAGACACCATTAGAACTCTTTCCCCCAACCTTCAGATGGGTAACATAATCTTTTAGAGAGGCATTCTGCATTGGTTCTTAATTACATGATGAGTGCTACAATTGTCTTTAGAGGCAATTGTGTAGGTGCTGAAAGAAAAGTAGTTTGCGCTTCAAATTCAAGTGGTCAGTTTTGGCTGCAACATGCCTGCAGGTCTGCTGATCACGTGGTGTTTGATAAGAATCCTGTGCTTATAATATAACTAATAAAATCACTCTTTTGTATCCACTCAAAACCCACAGGCCAAGCAGAGCATCGATTTTTCTTTTTTCCTTTCTCTCTCTCTTGCGCTCTTTGTAGTCAATCAGTGGCTGCTCATTAGGAACCTCACAAGCTTATGTAACTGTCTCCTGGATGGTCTCACCCAGCAAGGGTAAAAATGAGCTCATAATCGCTGTGCAGCCATCAAAAGAGTGGAGCCTGCTCCGCTGACACCCAGGCTTCAGCCAGCAGCCAGTGGGAAACCCTCAAAAGTGATGGCTACTACTTATTCATATCATACGTTGCAATGTCCAATTAGATACAGACCATGCAGATGAATTGGGAGTTTGTTCATGTTAAACAAGACCCAGATTTCTTTGATCGTTTCACAATGAGTGCAGTCACATTCTTTTTCTTGCCAAAACATTATCATTTTCAATACTTAACAGGTTTCTGTACCATAGCATACTTGCTTTGAAGCAGGGCAGACCTTCTTTTTTCTTTTTATTCTCAGTGTTGTTTGTAGGATTTACGTGCTGGAACAGTGCATTATCATTTATATTACTGCTTAGTTACGTATGTCTGTAACATTAAAATGACTTGGATGAAATTAACTTGGTATCACTTGATGATATGATTTTTTTTATTCAAGTCTTTATCCAGGCATAACTGCAGACACTGAATTAGCAAACAGCATGTGGAACACAGTGAAATGTGAAATATAACACAGTAATTCCTCACAGAGAATTTGATAATTAAAATCCTCCCTAATGAGGCTGTTTTGATTGACACACCAGTGTTGGCCTTTCCCCTTCATAGCATCAGATATGACAGCGAGATGATGACAGGCACACTGGCTGCTGACAAGACTTAGCATCCATCGCCGTCCACTTCCTCTCGTCTGATACCCCTGCTTTCTCCCTTTGTGACGTCTCATGACAGATATTTCTGTTCTTATGTGTGATGCTCAAAAAGCACTTGTTTAATGCTCTTTTCACTGCCTTCTGAAGCCCTTTGGAAAGTGAACCTTTGTCATTGTGTTCTACTCTTCTCTCCACCTTGTGTAAAACTGTAGGGCAAGGCTAACAATCCAGAGATGGTTTGCTGAAAGTCCTGTTGAGTTTGTTTGTGATCTTTAGTGTTGTTGAGTTAAAGCTCTTACTGCTGAGGAGATTCCAAGGTTTAAGTAAGCAGTGTCCAGTTGACAAGTGGATCACTATCAGTCTTTCATGTACGCTTTACTAAATTCTTTAAGATGAGTAAATTCAAGTTAAAGGTCATGCAAATGTAAATTTGTCACACTTATGTTGTCGACATAGTTTTTCTACATGTTAGATAGAAGATAGGTATGTAAGCAGGATAGAAAATGTTTCATTTTAATCAGTAAGGTTGCGATGATGGCACAGAGAAAATTATTGTCTAATTTTTTTCAGTAAGGAAGAACAATTTCACACATTTCAAAAAGGAAGCAATAGTATTATATCATACGTTTCGTGGAACCAATTGTCAAATTGCCAAATTTGATGGGTTGATGTTACTTACTAAGTCTAACGTCTGCGACAAGAGACAGCAGTGCCATGTTCCCCGACTGCAGCACATCATCCCCCATCCAAAAACAGGCCTCAATGAGGGTCAAGTGTTTCAGTAAATGTTTCTAGAAGCTCCGCACTGCCTGGCTGGGCCCCTTGGCATCTTTGAGGAGTGGAGAGGATGACAGGTGCTGTTTGTAATGCCTAGCTGATGAGAGCCAATCAGCTGATTCCATTCTGGTGTTTTTTTGTCTGTTGTCATCTGGCATGCTAAAGTAAAGATGAGCTTGATTGACAGATGCACTCGGGTTCACAGTTTATTGGTTTCAGCAAAAGAGCCAGATATGCCAATTTAGACAGGGGACTGACAAAAAAAGTTTCCATCTAAATGGAATAATTTTACCACTGGGAATTCTCAGCTGGGGAAGAATGCTAGCTAGCTTTTTTTTTTGCTTTTTTAACAAGGCCTGAATGACAAACATATACGACAGTTAGAGGCTGACAGAACATCAGCCTTGATGCTTCACAGGGGAGCTATGAAATAAACAATAGGCAGAGAAACTGAATTACCACTGGACGGGCTAGTGTGCCTGCGGGAGGGAGGGAGGGCTGCTGCTGCCGGTGCTAGTGCCAGTGGCGTCTGTAGAGGGAGGCCGACGGACGCATCATTAAATATACAGAGTTCTCCCCTCCGCCTCGGCTCCATAACTCTCAACAAGAGAACCCTGGGCCCGTTTGCTTACCATTCATCTGCCTCTTACTCTCTCTCACTCTTTCTTTTGCTGGCTCTTTCTCACTGTGTGCGTGTGCGTGTGTGTGTGTGTGTGTGTGTGTGTGTTTCTGCATATTTCTGTTATACACACTTGTTCTGACTCTGTGTGGTTCATATCAAACACACACACATATAGAAGTGATTGGTCATAGTAACTCTTTAGAAAGTGTATACCATATGGAACTTGCACACAATTTACCCATACAGTTAATAAGAGTTTCTATCCTTCTGAACATGTGTAATGTCACATATCTGACTACTGCAGTTCACTCAGGTTCATTTTTGTAAAGGTAAGCATCAGTGCATTGAGAGTGTTCTGACCCTTGAACTCTGGCTGATTGTCAGGGTTAATAATGAGTAACATTGAGTTGACATACAAAAACAATTTTATTTCTCATGTTCACCAAAAGTGACCAAACAGAAACAGGATGTAATGACTGAGGCCATGTGATTGTTGTCCTTTCAGCATCATTTCTCTTATATTGACATACTGTACATTGTGTACATTTACATTGGAGAAGACTCGTCCCACATCCAGGGTCTGGGGTTTTGCCTATTAGCATATTTCTAATATAAAGATGACTGGTTTGTACATAGCAAAGCTCGGTTTGTTTTTTAAGAGGAGCTGCACTCAAAATGAATCCATTAATGGTATGGGACTGAACATGGTCACCAGCGTTTTCTGCGTTTTCAATATATTTGTTAGGTCATATCTGTCGGCCGGTCTGTCTGTCTGTTCTCTTAAAGTAGGTGCATAAACGTGAGAAGATGTGCCTTGGAGAGTTCTTGTTTGCTTTGCTTTTACACGTGCTGATCTGGAGAGGCCTATGTGCTAGATGTCGTTGAGTGATCTGGTCCACTGTTTTCTCTGGTAGCTCTTCACAGGCTAGCGCAGGCTGCTGATCTGGCATCCAATTCACCACAGACGTAAAGAATGTGTGAGTACAAGATTTTTGTTTGCAAAAAGTGGAATTATGCAGCAGAAAAAAATATACAGAAAGCCATTTTACTCAATTTGCATAGTGACTGAAACATGATGAGAACACAGAACATGAAACCGACATACACACAAAATTTCATGTGTTTTGAAACCAAAAACACCATTGCCATTAGAATGATGTTATTTTGTGCTTTTTTCAAAAAAGCACAAAGTGTAAGACACAATTGTAATGCTTTTTAAATTATTTTATCTACAAATGCAACCAGTAAATTAGTACGATAGTGCAATGGTCAAGTGTCAGGTGATCTTATTTACACAGAAGAATTGTCTTCACATCTTACACAAATCATCTACAATGCGGCAATTTGACTCTGATGACGTAACATTAAATGGTTGGATTTGTTTTTTTTGTTACAGTTTGTATATGCATTATGACAAACCTTTTCCTCAGTGTACCACATACAATTTCATTGACAACTAACATAATACTGCTTTATTAATGCATACATATACTGCAAATAAAATATTAAATATCAAACTAAATCTTTGGCAAATGTGGTAAAAAGTACATTCATTTACATTTCTTGGAGTATATGAGCCTTTTTATTTGCCTCTCTTGAATGTTTTGCTTTTGTGTTTAACAGAAAGACGATAAAAACACAAGATAATGTTCTTCTTAACCTGTCTTTTTATGGGACCCATTTTATTGACCTTATCCATTCAAAGTAAAGTTGTGAGGCAAAAGTTAGTCACAACATTGCTAATGATTTGGCTAAAAGTCATATTATAATAGAAACAAGTGAGGCGTGTATTTTGTCAAAAGTGTATTGTTATGAATAATGGAATGTGATTCACAAGAATGACATGATACGATCATTCAGGTTGATAGTATCTGAAAATAATGTCAAATTGCTTTGAGTTCACAAAACAGTATTCTAATAATTTGGGGTTTGTGAATGTCATGATATGGTCCTAATAATGCTGGAGAGTATTAGTTGCTGATGGTTGAATGTCTTTGCTGTGTATTTAGTAATAAACCTTGTGAAATCACAAACATATAGTGCAAAAAAAGAGCAAAGAATGATATTGCATGGACTTGTATATTTTGCTGCGTTTATAAAATATAAAAGATGCTGTAAAGAAACACAATTCTGCACATTGATAGAAATGTTCATACATCACAAAAAAGCAAATAATAATTTAAAGAAATGGTCTTAAGTTCGGTTAGGTCCATGGTGAGTCATGGGTTCCACTGACATTTTAATACTTTTTATTTTATATATATATATTTTTTACATCTGATTGTGTATCACAGAAAGTTCATGTCAGTTGTTTCAGACTCACACTTACACATTCTGTTTTTCTGTGTGGGCACTGCATGACCAGTACCAGTGTGCAGCCATGTCTTTGTATGTGTGTGTGTGTGTCTGTGTGTGTGTGTGTGTGTCTGTGTGTCTCTGTCTCTGTCTCTCTGTCTCTCTGTCTCTCTGTCTCTCTGTCTCTCTGTCTCTGTCTCTGTGTCTGTGTGTTTGCGGGGAGCTGGGTGGGGTTCTTCATAAAATAGTGGGACACTGGCATGAGCCAACACAGGCCTTCAGTAGGTAAGAATGGATAAGTTGATGTTAGTCATGGTCAGGAATGTGTTGATTCATGAGAAGAAATAGCAAAGAAAACCATTTAAAAACACATCAATTGTTACTTTGTATTCATCACACAGTCCACCTTTTTCTTATACTTTATTTTATATATATATTTGTATATATATAAATGTCTATACTCTTTCAAAGTTCCCTGTGGAAACTGCCAGGTCTTGGTGATGTAAAAGAACAGCGCCTGATGTTTTGAGTGCTCTGAGGGTCCGAGGGGGTGGGGGGTGGACACGTGTGTGTGTGTATCTCTCCCATCAGCTGATCCTCCTAATCCAACAGTTGCCCCCCCTTGAACTGGTTTCTTTTGGAGCCATTCTCTTTGTCTTTAACACCTTTCAGACGGGTGTGATATGGAGGCCACAGCCATGGTCCTGCAGTTTGATTTGGTTTCCATGGTAACTAGTGGCGGTCATAGGCAGTGGCAGCAGTCGGTGCGGAGCCCCGAGACGTACTATAATAATAAGGGGAACCTGGAAGATAACAGAAGAGTGGAGCGTTTGAGACAGAAGCAGACAGGAGCATCATGGTGTTTAGTTCCTATGACAACACGTCAGAAGGCTAGCCTTACGGGGATGGAGTTACCGCATGTGAAAGACAGGAGTAGCTGATGCTATCAACTTAAATCCTAAACGATGACTACTTAGGTGTATGGTGGGCTTTTATTTGAACAACAATTATACCACAATCAGTGTGAAATGATGAGCATATAGTATAAAATAATGTTTTATCAATAGTATATAAACTAGAGAATAACAAAAAAAAAAATGGGCAGGTACTTACTTAGTAATGCTGGATTGCTGAACCGCCATGCTTCATTATATGTTGTGTACTGTGGGTGGGAGTATGGATTTCCTGAAAAGTCGCTTCCTGAAAACACAAACACAAAAACCAGACTTAGTCATTTATGGTCATATTCTTCTCAGTAATAATTTCAAAACAACTACGGATGTAAGCGTTTGTTTAGTGATGGTACTGTTGAGGTATGGAGATCTTAATTGGTTTTGACTTGTTTTAGATAGACTAGATAACACAGACTAGATAGACTAGATCACATTGTCCCCCACCACAAGGTGCCAGACACTCACACCTCTACTAGTACGCTCCTGCCCTACTATACTGAGCTCAATTTATTAGCATAGTTAATCCTCTTATTCTTTTTATTTCTATTTTTTCCCTTCTGAATGACTTTGGAGTGGTCTTTGACACTTTAACCAAAGCCTTACTTCAGGACTCAAATGAAAAGCCTTTTTTTTTTCTTCTTCAGCGTACCAGTTTCAGGCAGTAGGCTTGGGAGGTGTCAGTGAGCAATGCTGAGGGTCCCAGCACGCGTCTCTCTTTTATGACACAATAAAGACTGGCTCCTATATGAATCTGCTGAGGAATGGCTTCTGCTTTAACAGTTTTTGAGGTCTGTCACTAAATCTTAACCATTCTGAGGGAGGCTGTTGGATACCCACAAAAATACACCCAGTGGTGGTAGGATTCAAGAATCTCTCTGTGCACATTTGACCACAGAAAATGTGTCTGAAATGAAAACACACTTGATGTATATGTAAAGATATTTTGCCATAACAAATGAAACCTGTCAGGCAATTCAATTTGATGAGTGAAGTACACATGTTTGCTGGGGCCACGGTCACATTGAAAGGTTGAATCCAGCTGAACCACTCAAGTGTGACGGAGAAGGGGGGACAAATCCTTTCTTCTGCAGAATGATGTAAAATACTGGTTGTAAAATCTCCTCTCTCTATGCCTCCATATACCCCTACACAAGAGTGATGGGGCTGATTTGACCTGTCTCTGGCAGTAACCCTTGACCTGCTAAGGAGACTGTGTAGGCCTTTACACAGTGAAAGTTGAGCAGGATGGTTCAGGCTAATCTGAGAGTAGCATCAGGGCTGAGCATGTGTGCTTATGTTGTTTGGGTCATTGTTGTTGTTGTTGTTGTTGATGATTTGGGAGAGGGTATCCAGCCGGCTGCCAGATTGCATCCTTGTGGGTTTGCAGTGAAACTCAAGCCAGGTCCCTCGGAGAGATAGTGATTTAAATATTTACAGCCCTTCCCAGCCTCTGTTTTGTGACCCTTAACTGTTTGCTGTGAACCTGAACTGCAGGTTAAGTAGAGGGGAAAGAGATACGCTCTGCAGCACCGGACGGGCAGGATGGGAGCCGTGTTTATCGACGGCCCAGGAGAGTGGTCCGACACATAGGGATAATGAGCCCTGGAGCCCGGGTGGAACTGAGAGGAACTGTCCTATATCCTTGCCACTGATTGCTTATTGAGGATGTTTAATTTCCTAGCCAGCCAATGGCAGTAGCCACACAGATGTCCACAGGGGGCTGGAGCCAAGATCCTCTCTGATCAGTGTTGTGGTCCAATGAGAGTCTGCACATCACTTTAAGATCCTTTCTGATCAGTGTTGTGGTCCACTCAGTGCAATGACAGTCTCCACATCACTCTAAGAGGGCTCTGATCAGTGTTGTGGTCCACTCAGTGCAATGAGAGTCTGTACCTCACTCTAAGAGGGCTCTGCCTGCAGAAGCATCACCTCTCCTCCACCTGCTTATCTTATAAACAACATAACTACTGTATATACTCCTAGCAGACTATACTCTTTACATCTCCTCCGCCTACTTATCTTATAAACAACAAAACTACTGTATAAACTCCAATGAGACCATGCTCTTTACGTCTCCTCCACCTGCTTATCTAATAAACAGCATAACTATATACTCCGAGCAGACCATACTCTTTATGTCTCCTCCACCTACTTATCTTATAAACAACATAACTATATACTCTGAGCAGTATGGATTACAGAGGTGTTTTTGTCTGTGAGTTTTTGCCATGATTATGACTTTGGTTAGCACATCTTTAAGGAACACATGTTGGTTTTTGATTGTCCTCAGATTTCCTGAAGACGATTAGTGGGTGAGAACTACACACTGAAAATGTTACGACCCATCTTAAATTTAATGACACCATAAAATCATAATGTCACTTACCAGGCACCATTCCAGCGAGGGTTGAAGTTGGGTAGCTTCCCTGGCCGGTGGGGGGTACATGAGGGGGGTATCCCGGTAAAGTGGTGCTCGCCATGTCACGACCTGAAGAGACAAAAGCAGAGTGCTTAGAAAAAAAGTCACACTTCCTCAATGACAGCATGCAGACAGAGCAATGCATTCACTCCTTTTTTCTTCATCCTTTTTTCAAATACAGAAATTCTTATTAGTATGTAACTGTATGCAACAAAATATCTCAGGGTTTTTTATGCCTGATTTGAGAGCTTATAATAAGGGGGTGAATTAAATGGTCCATAAAATATTAAACATGATGATACAAACTGCTTTAAACATTAAAAACAACATACATCACACAAATGTTATCACACAGCTTTCTCTTAATTTATCTGGGTTATGCTAATGTGGCATCAGAAAGACCAACTCCAACCCCGAGTACTGTATCAAGCTCCAACCTCAGGCTAACACCCAAGTTCAGCACTCCCTAAATGGCTGCACTGTCATTGGACCACAGACCCATTGCCCCTTATTTCAGCGTTGACGTGTCTCATCCTTCAAATCCCTTTTACATAAACAGCCCATATGGTCCTAGTGACTGGTGTATCCAGCGCCCGCGGCTGAACAGAGACATACAGTACACACTACAGCCTCCCCGCGGCACGGCTATACTCAAACACTCTGCAGTCATGTAGGGGCTAAAAGCAGCACTGAGGCTCCGCATTCAGCCCCTGTAATTGGGGCTGACGGCCGCCTATCCTGGCTGGCCTGACTTGTTCTGTAGCACGTAGGCCCCACGGCGGCTCCGGGCTCCGGCTTCAGAGGGCCCGGGATCATTGTTAGCAGGGCCAGTGCGGGTGGGGGGAGGAGGGGGTCCGAGAGGGGAGTAGTGGTCTGGTGGTCATTAACGAGGCAGGCGCTCAGAGGCGCTCAGAGTGGCAGGCTGTTTGTATAATATCAAGTGCACATATTTTGAGAGTGAGGTGCATCATGGGATTGGCTGATAAAATGGAAGCCTGTGATATGACGCTCACTACATTTCTGTGAAGAGAATCAGATTCGTTTTTTTGTATTTTTGAAATATTATCTAAAGATCAGACATCCAAAATATACTTTTTATCAATGTATAGCAATAATCCGATGCAAAATTAAAAGAACGGTTACAAACACGCAGACTTAATTTGGATAAGCAGTGCTAAACATTTCTTCATGTAATAGTTTGAAAGAGGGTAAGACTGCTGCCTCTCCTGTCCAGCACAGAGCTCAGTGGGTTGGGATAGGGGTTGTACCTGCTATCATAGGCTGGCTGGCATATTGGCCGTAGCCGGGGCCATGGTGGGCATAGGCAGCACAGCAGGGGGTGGAGGCATCTAGTGACACGCTGGGCTGGTAGGGCAGGAGCTCAGCTAGGCCCACAGCTGCCAGGGAGGAGGAGGAGGAGGAGGAAGAGGAGGAGGAGGAGGAGGAGGAGGAGGGGGTGAACGGGGCCAGAGAAGCCTCGTGGGGCTCCTGCTTTACACACACCGAGGACCAGTTCGAGTCTGCCAGGTGAAGAATGGAACAAGAACCCACACACACAGCGTGCAGCCACAGTCGTACCCACACGGACAGACATGTTCACACACACCCACGTGCACACACACACACACACACACACACACACGCACAAACACACCAAACATAAAATGAATCATGAATAATGGAAGTGGTATCACAATATCAAAAGTGCTTATGAACAAATGAATGAGTGTGATTGAGTTTGTGTATGTGTTTGTGTGTGTGTGTGTGTGTGTGTGTGTGTGTGTATGTGTGTGTGTGTATGTGTGTGTGTGTGTGTGTGTGACACACATACATCACACACACACTGCAGGTGCCTTCACAACACTAAATATAAACCTTACACTCGAAGGGTCATAATAAAAAAAAGTTTTATAATTAAGAGTGATGGTCTGTGAGAGAAGTACAAGTAATGTTGGCCAGGACAAAACCTCTTTTTTAAACATTCCTTGTATAAACGAATCTGAATATTACAAACTGAATCTTCATTCTTGCGCTATGGTTTACTGAAATAATCTAATTCTATTTAATCACAGTACATCTCTTCCTATAAATCACTTCAGAGTTACAAACACAAACCAGTAAAATAAATCAAGCTCAAATATATGGCATGATTTCCCTTCGGTTTACAGATAAAACACTGTAAAACAAGAAACACCCACAGCTGAAAAGAGCCGCTTTGAAGCCCAAACCTTAATATAAAATGTCTTATGAGCGTTGACATTTTTCATTTTGTCACATTTGCTAGTGCAACCCATGTAATCAGTATGAGCGCTCCGCTCCCCCTCCTCTGCTCTCTCTCTCTCTCTCTCTCTCTCTCTCTCTCTCTCTCTCTCTGCTAGCGCTGTCCGTTGGGATAGCTCCCCCAGCACCATGATAGCCTCATTAGCTGCTTCCCAACTATTGTTGTTTTACAACTGAACTGTGAGTTGAGATTCCTCATTAAGATAAGGGCTCCCTTTATATTGGACACAATCCTGACAACCCTTTTCAGATGCCAGGAAATCGTCCAACTTAACTGCCCCCCCCCCCTCCTAACACAGACACACACACACACACACACACACACACACACACACACACAAAACACAAATCAATTACAGGATTCAACCACATCCCTTTCACTAGACAAAATTACCTACACTAGCAAGATGCTGGAAGATGGATGATTATGACAAAATCTTTTTTTTTTGTCTGCCTCCAGCTATAAAATAGCACAATGTTGAGCAAAAACACCGTACAACAAAGGGTTAAGTTGACAAATAAAGTCTGCAAACAATCCCCAATGACTTCATTGCGTGAGGAAAATGACTGCTATAAAGGCAGTACTTCCAGATAACGCCCCCGAGGCCAATAAAGGCTTAGAGCAGTGAGGAAGTGGAATTAGGCTCCTGTTCTCTCACAGCCCGTGTAGCCGGTGTCAAACAAACGGAGACACTTCACTCGCACACTGGCCCCAGCGTGTTCAAGCCCACTGAACTTCCAGACTAATCAAAAGTGGTGTTTCTTGTTGTCCCAGAGACAAGCAGGAGCCGAGCGCTGGAGCCGAGCGCCGGAGGCCTGTCAGAGTCCTGATGGCTGAGATGGAGGATAAACACTAGTCTTTGAGGAGGCGCTCCCAACAAAACACTCCACATGAGGGGCAGAGGATATAGAGTCCTCCACTTCTGTCTTCCCCACCACCGCAAGGCTTCTCTCAAACTCAAACTCAAACGACCTTCGCTTTTTCTATAGAACCAGTGGAGCCAATGTCACCTGCGCTGGCGTCTTTAGGGGATAGAATTATTAAATTCTGCATAAACCAAAAACAGCTACTACAACCATTAACCTCAATTTTCTACTTTCACACAAGTGCCAATTTATCAGTGACTGGGAAAACAGGTTCTTCCCAATTATATCTAAGTAAAGAATGTTTGGACCCAAGTAAAAGTCATTAATTACCCAATGTGTGCTCAAAGGTTAGTGTGCTGTTGTGAGGACAAGCCAAACATTAATTTCATTTGTCGGGAGCCTGTGGTCTCTCTCTTGTACAGAGACACAGGGCCACACATTGGTTAGATGGCTGCATGTTGTTGGCTGTTCACTGGAGACTAGCAGGGCCACACTTAGGCAAAAAGGCTCTCCTTTGGATACATTTCAGCCGCCGTTCATCGCTAGGCTCAAGACAACACAAAGCAGCCTATTCTTTTCTGGCACAGCATACGCCACTTCTCCTCCTTCACTTACATGGCCCTTCAGAAAACGAAAAAAAAAGATTATGAGACACAGAACTCTGATGCTTTCAGACCCAGAGCCCTCTCTCTATTCTGCCACTCGTCTGAAGCTTCCCAACCAGGGAGAACCCTTCAGCACCTGTTCAGGTTTTCAAGACCACAGAGGGGTGCCCATTTATACTGTGCCATCCCACTGGCACCAGGAAGACTCTGATTATGGTGCCCAGTGGGGCAGGAGCCTCGGAATCCTAAGTGGCAATTCATTCTGAAGGTATGTGCAAAACGCCCTTTTAAAAACAAGACTTATATTCTGGAGTCCATCCAGGTCCTTTCTCTGGACCTGAATAAATCATGCCATGGTGCTCCTCCACTGTGCACACACAAGGAGAGTGTGGAATGCAAACTGCTGAGGCAGGTCCACATGAACGAGTCTCTTTGTCCCTCAATCCCAACCAACGCTAAAAGAAAGCTGGTGTCAGACAGTAAGTCTTCTTGTCTCACTACACCTCAGTAGAATATGTTGTGTATATTTGATACACACATGTTGTTTTCCACACATTCCATAAGAGCAATTCAAGTACAAATGTGAAGATGTTCTTTAGCCTTTGTGAGATCAGAGAGATCTCACTGATATGTGTTAGAAAATAACATTACCGAAGGGATGGCAAATCATTCCTAAAACAGAAAGAGGTCTCCAGTGATTACACACCGTGATCTAAATCCCTCTCTCATTTCTGCCAGTGACACAGGTACCGCAGCTCTCACAGCAGGGGCAGGGGACACAAACAACATGTCTGGAGCTGCCTGCGCACTGTCCCTACAATTCTAATTACCTCCAGCAAGGAGGTTATGCGATCGGGTCCGTTAATGTATTTGTCCGTCTGTTTGTCTGGGCGGATCTTTCTGAAATTTTCACAAGAGGTGATCTTGGTCCTGGGACATCCCCATTAAAATTTCAGGATGATCCGGATTCTGGATCCGGATTCTGGATCCGGATTTGTGTACCTCCTTGCTGGAGGTCAGAAATCTCGGATTGCTCTTGTTTCTGTTTGCAATGAAGAGTTCATTAATCATTCATCTTTAATAGATTATGCACATTTTGGAACATAAAATCAACAAGATCAATAACTGCATGAATTAAATTGGCCTGAGAAAACATATTCAGGAATTAACATAATCTTAACCATAAACGCATCATTTATTCAGGATTGGATCTTATTCTAAATGTGGAGAATAATTTGATATTTTTTTGTGCATGGTCCTTATAGTAATTTCCAGATTTACACCATGCTAGTAAAGCAGAAAAATCCACTGCCACCTTTTCACATTACATTACATTAGTCGTCCTCTAAAAACAAATTATCCCTATTTGGTAATTGACAACATGGACAAATACATCAGAATTTTTGTTGATATTCTGTTCAAATGAAATGTACTATTTTTTTTATATAATATAAAATAGATACGTATGTTTTCCGTTTATCCACCAATATCAGTGGCAGTATGCTGAAAATATGTGTGGAAGCATTTAACAGAGCAAACTTTTTGTTTCACTGAGGGAAGTTTTTATTTCCTCCTGCCCAGTGAAGCGAGAGCTGGTCCGGCCTGGGACCCCCTGAGGAGCCCAGCCCAGGTGCAGGAAAGGCCACCTGCCACGGGGGAGCTCCCTCGCCCGAGACCGCTCTCATACAAAGGACAAAAACACACCTTTCTTCTCATGAGGCCCAACTCCCAGAGCAGGGGAAACTTACCTCCCACCTAATAATGAGAAAAAAAGCCTATTCTTTTGCCATAGTGCTCACTTGGCTATCATTTGAGAAGGAGCATTGCAATTTTCAATCATCCTGTCCTCCACCCACACAGACTCATTGCCTTTGATGGCTCCAGCATAATTATGTGAATTTTATTAAAAGCTTGGTGTATTAATCTCAAGACTGACAGTTGGCTATCAGTAAAGTTAACCTTCTGCTTGGTGATAACAGCAGCTCAAATGAAACAATATTTCAATTAGCTCAGCAGCCATTATGCAGGTCAGGGCAAAAGCAGCAGACAAGGGATGAAAAGCATGGAAGCTTAGTGAGCAGCTACAGAACATCCACAGCAGAAACCACCTTAAATATGGTCTTCATACACTTCAAAGAAATCCACCTCAAATCCACCTTAAATATGGTCTTCATACACTTCAAATAAATCCCTGTGTTTGCAGAAGCCACTCAGTGATCTCCTAGCCCTTTCTATGTACCTGTGAAACAGTATGATACAACCGCCACTCAGGCAATTACAGTCAGCTCTATTGACGCTGCTAATAAGTAACCTTGAATTCTGCCATTTTCTGATGACTAAATGCACCCTTAAAAAAAACAGTCAATTCTTATGCTGAAACCCTTTAGAGAAGCAAGCACTACCCCTCACATTGACATCTGCATATGCAACGCACTTACAACCAAGCTCCAGTTAATCTCCATACTCATGACCCTGACCCAAGGCTCTCCAGTGTACATGTGTACCTCATTCTCTCATTTAGAAAGCATGTTAAAGGACTAGTGGCCTTGTGCAGTGCTAGGCTACAGCTGATCTGGGCACAGGGCCGCACAGGTCCTTACCTGTCACTACAGGGTAGCTTTGGGACACACTGGAGCCCAGGTCTGAGCTCGCGCTGGTCGACAGACTGGGCTTGACCTCGTCCAGTCCGGGGTTCAGTGCCGGTAGTGAGTATTCGTTAGCCTGCCAACAAGGGAGGTTGGAAACTTCAAACACTTGGAAAGGAATTGGTAATATGCACTAAACCTCCACCCACTGCCTCCCACTCCCCCAAAGTCCCTCTCTAGTGTAAAGAGACACTAATGTGTGTATATTTTCGCAGAAGGGCACAGGGCAGGAGGAGTGGGCTGAATACATTAGGGCATGGCGCGGGGAAGGGAGCAGATTTGGGCTGCGAGTGAAAAGCTGGGCGTCAGCTGTTCCTTTGTGCTTGACTGCAGTCATCCCCCTGACCAGCCAAGGGAGGAAACATTCATGCTTTGTTACAGAGGGGACATTTGTTTGGGAAGAACGGAAGAAGTCAACCTTGCCATCCCACCAAAAAAAAAAAAAAAAAAATTGTCTTTGATTAAATGTTTATTTTAAATGTCTGTGCTATTTATTCTATTTTATTTTATTTCTCATAGAACTGGTATATTTCAATAGATTATTGTATGTTTTTAAAAATAAATTATATTTTGGAAACATTTCATAAATATAAATTAAATAAGCGGCTCATTTTTCCTCAGTTAGACTTGATGTAGTTTTAAGTGTTGAAAAGTATGGGAATACATGTTTGAGTGCACACATGTACATCTAAAAATTATTTCAGTTTATGCAATATGTATTTAAATTAAGTAGATGTGTGTAAATGCGATGAGTGTGTGAGTGTGTTTGTGTAAATATGTGTGTGTCTCTAAGTGTGTAGTGTGTGTGAGTGCATTCGCATCTGTGCACCTCAAAGGGCCCTTGTCCCAAAGGGAAATCCGGTGACCCCAGTCTTGTCTCTTTTTATTCTAGATAAACTCTGATTGTCCCCTACAACTGTTCTCTGGCAGACTGGAGGATGCCCCGCTTCTGTTCCACTGGGCCTCAGATGCACGGCAGCCATTTTCTCATTCAGGGACAGGTTGGGTGTGGGGCAACTGAGCGTGGATCTGAAAGGGATGACCAAATGGCTGGCAGAAGTGTGGGAGGGGTGAACCCATTGAGTTTTGCATTTCCAAAATGGCTTTTTAATACCCTTTCTGCAGACACCAGACATGGGCTAATAGATCCGCCCTTTCAAGAGTTAAAAAAGAAAAAAGGGGGCTGTGAGAAAGGGCCAGTGAAAGGGGGAACGCAGTGTGATTAATACCACATCAAATTAAAACAGATTTTTCCAGGCAATTCCTAGAGCGCTTTTTCTCTCTCACTCTGAACGCCAAGCCTCTTTCATTGCCTTTTAAAATACTTTCTCTTCTTCTCTTTGTGATTGGAAGTCATTTCCAATTCATTTTGGTATTGATCTTCCAGTAGAAATCAGTTTTGTAATTAGCTGCAAATTAGACCCTCTACTAAGGGGGAGGCCTGTCCCCTTGATTTATCACCAGTGTAATGCTCCCCGATTGGACAGAAATTAAAATGAACTCAATTAGGCCACTGCTTTTGCTTTATGGGCCTCCAGTAGTTTCAATAGAAAATGAATAGTCTCTTGTTGTTTAAAAGTCTTACGGAAGTAAATAAAGGTTAACCATGTGGTCCATTTCTTTTAAAAAGGCTTTTCATTTACACACCCAATTTTAACACATCTTATTTGTTCCACGATTAGTCCATTGAAATCCAGTGCTTTTGATATTTAATATTTTCATATAATGTGTAAATGACTTCCCTTCAGAGCCTTCATTGATCGAAATGGAGCGTACATTGTGTTAACTGTTATGAGATATTCTCAATAAGTTGCGCAAGTTTTGTAATTGCCAAGAATAGACATTTCAATTGTGCCATCCTTTTCTTCATAATACTGGGAGATTATTTTCGAGGGATTTTATGTTAAAGTGGGATATTCTGACACTCTTTTCAGATTTGAGTGGACTGAGGAGAGTCATGCTTTACTGACCTGCTCTGGCTTGATGTGCTCTGATGTGGGGAAGACGTCTGGGTAAGATGGCCGCTCAAACACCCGGTCTAGAGCCTCCAGCTGCTGCTGAGTGAACGCGTCCGCCCTCAGGTGCTTCCGTAAACTCTCCACACTACCCTGAGAATCACTGTTTGGCCCCGACCCATCAGAACCATCTACGAGAGGAGAGAGTGACAGGTCCACATGCTAGTACCAAGCGTTCTGCATCCCCCCTCACCCCCACCCCCACACACCCCCCTGCCCTCCATCCTGCCTTCCCAAACCCCCGGGGCCATCTCCCTGCTTCCACCCACCCCTCCCCTCCACATACTCACTCAGCTGAATCTAGCGCTCCTCTAAGTACCTCAGAGCTAGCTAGGGTAGGGAGGGCCCAAAGATTGGAATATCAGCTCAAATTCAGTCAGCACTAACTTCAAACAGACCCTAATGGTTGGAGAGAGACACAAAAGACCAAACCCTGCAGAGAGTGTGGGGAGAGTGAAAGAGAGTGAAAGAGAGAGAGAGAGAGAGAGAGAGGCAAGATGGGACAGAGTTCTCCACCTCCCCCATCCTCACACAGCATCAGCACCGTCATGATGTGATAGGTCTGCAGTAATTGATGGATTACCTTCAGTGCAAATATATACTTGTTGGGAAGAGCGTGTGTTTTAGCACTGAAGAGCGGTAGCGATTACAGGCTTTTCTCATTTCCTACGCTGGCTGGTGGAAATACAGAGCCATTATTTTAAAGGGACAATTTCCTTTAGAATGTAATTCTGCTTTCACTTTAAGATTGCTTTCCTGGGAAAAGATGGGAGCCGACCCAACGATGAATACAATTACTTTGAGAGAGGGGGCTGCTAGCTCAAGCATTTCCTCAGTCACACTCTATAAACAAATGAGCATTTTACACCCCTCCTCCCCCAAGCTTGTGACCCCATCACCTTGTTATAACAGGTGCGTGGGGCTTCTCCTCGTGTCCCTCTCCTCAACTGGCTTGCTCTATCCAGGAACAGAAAACCCTCCAGGAAAGCTCCAGGCGGCAGAGCGCCTGGAAGAACAGCGGCCATGTCTGCTGCCTCCCAGGCTCACAGCCTCTGGCAGTCTGGGGCTTTAGCTCCCTTACAAATCTGTCATTCTAAATTTGCTGCAGATTATGTTCTCCCCTTGCCGAGAGAGCGGTGATATATGATATGCACGGGCCCTATTGATTGCCTGATCTGGTGGCAGGAGGGAGGCGAAATGAACTTTAAATGAACATCATGCCTCAACTCATTGTGCGTATAATACTCTACTTAATCCCACACTTTTCTGTGCTATGGAATTCAATTGATCAATCATGTTTCAGTGAAAGTACCATTTCAGAGGCGTTATTGCCATTCTAGCCAGCAGCTTGACCTTTTTTGATGAGTGAGGCCACAGGATGAACCTGACTATAAAGGAGAAATCCAAGATCCAGGGAGAGGTGGATGAAGGACTCTGTGTGTGTGTGTGTGTGTGTGTGTGTGTGTGTGTGTGTGTGTGTGTGTGTGTGTGTGTGTGTGTGTGTGCGAGAGAGAGAGAGAGTGTGTGTGTGTGTGTGTGTGTGTGTGTGTGTGTGTGTGTGTGTGTGTGTGTGTGTGAGTGTGTGTGATTGCGTGTGTGTGTGTGTGTGTGTATGGGTTATGTGTGTGTGTATGGGTATGTGTGGTTAAAAAAGATTCTTCTTATCTATTCTTAAGACCGAGCTGAGGCGGTAACCTATGCCATTTCTCTCTCCCCTCCTGGTAAATATCTCATGTGAGGTTGCATGTATTTCTGTCCTGGCATCATATGAGTGTGTAGCTGAGTGACAATCTCTCATGGACAGCCACCTTGGGGGCCTTTCATACCACTCAGTGTTGCGGCTGTATAAAACTCAATTGTTTTCTTCGGTACAGAAGAAAATAGAGTCATTAATTACTTTCTATCAACTGGGCTAAGTGCAAAATGCAATCAATAAGTACGCGTTTGTCATTCACCGCGGTGAGGCATGCTTCCCATACCCAACCCCCCTGAGCCTTCAGGGCCTCCCCAGCTGAGGACAAGCCTTCCCACCATACATTTCCATTTTAAGAAATGAGACAAATGTCAATGAAGGCCGTCTGAACCTTTCCCAACCACATACACAATCGTTTGGATGTTCTGTATGTCCGTATTTACTCTGAGTTCCCTGACTGAGAGGGCATCTGTGCAATGATACAAATGCAGCTTGACAATCTTTGTGTATTTGACGGGTGCACAGGCTTCAGGTTTCCTCCCGGAGAAAGGCTTGGGTGTTCTCCGCATAAAGTGTGTGTTGTTTTCTGTATCGATCATGGCCACACTCCAGTGTGTTTGTTGTGACATGCCTCTGCATTATTACCCTTGTGCCGAGGGACCAGCAGTCACTCAGATCAGATAACTTGCCCTGTAAAACCTACTGCTCTCCCTGCACTGGCCATGGAATCCAAAGCCCACAGAAGAAATCCTGTAGTCGGAGGACAGAACCAACCTGTCACCTTGCTCTAATATGTGATTCAAGAAGCACATCACATCACATCACACATGACCCTCTGTGGACGCTCGACTTTTTAGGGGGATTTCTATCAATATAAGACACTAATCAGCCAAATTGATTTTGGCTTCATTTTGTATTGCTATGTGGTTGCCATGGCAGGTGTGACATCCTGTAAACAGAGGACATACTGTCTCGCTGGCTTCCATCTCTTCTGGGCTGATAACATCACACCGTAGAGGCAGGGCTTTGTCAAAGGCAAATGAGCTCCTATTCAGGGCCTCCACTGGCCTAAAATCACTTGGATGGAGCTTCTCCAACTCACTCTGAGGCTCTGTACTGTCTTTCTACCTGGCTAACATGAATGAAAGTTCTAACAAATGGCACCGACAGATTTTCTGTGATTGCAACATTGTGTCAAATACTTAAGAAATACTACTATACTGCGTTAAGTCCCTCTAAATATTTTAACATATTTCATTTCCAGCATATACTAAAATATATCATATACACCTAACCCGTAAAGAAGCAACCTAAGTTTGTTCTGTTTAACTTGACACAAATCCTCATTTAAGGAGTTCTGTGATGGGAAGGGTGTCTAAGCAAATAACACTACCATATGGACACTGAGAGGAAGAGAGGGAGGGGGCATCAGAAGCAGCTCAACCAAATCTGTTCATTTCCTGTTCTGTAGCCTTATTAATTCAATTTAGCAGTGCTAGACAACAGTGTGGACAGCGACAATCATCTCTGCCATCTCGGAGTCTGCCATCTCCCCTATCTAAATGCCTTTTCCCTTACCTCCAATGCAGCACAGGCCCCGCACTCTCACAGCCTGACCAGACAGCACCTAAACTGTGATGCAATGTACTGGAACACATTTAATGAATACATTTCTCTCTTTCTTTCCTTTCTTCTAAAGTCTCTCCGTCCCGCTCCCTCTTTTCCCTGCCTCTCCCAGTCTCTCCATCTCTTTTACACCAGAGTAAACGCGGTGCACCATTAGTCCTCGGGACCAGTACTCATAATTGACTTTCTCAAACCTGATTGCTCTTTGTGTGAATCTTATATTCCCTTTAACACTGGGCAGATTCTTGTGGTATCATTTACAGCAGCAGGGTGGCTGGGCTGGGCTGGGCTGGGCTGGGGGGCTGTGTCTGTCTGCTTGAATGCAGATGTAGCTGGGAAGCGGGGCCTGAACCTTTTGTGTCCTTTGATAAGAAGCCTTGACACCCTTTGCTCTTGCAGTTACGCTCCATAGCCTTTCTCAAATCTCTGGCTTTCTCTTTTATACTGAGGTGATGATGATGATGATGATGAAATTGGTGGGATGTTTTTATTGAATTTTTTAAAGCTGATCCATTTCTTGGTTTGGATGCATTTTTTTTTCTGCTTTCTTCTTATAGTTAGCCCGTATTGATACACTGGCACAAAAGTGCTTCCTCAGCCGTAAGATTTAGGCTAGGGCCACCGGCTGTTTCCTTTAATCACGTTTTTATTTGAGCCTACAAAACATGCGCTGGACTTTTTCAATGCTGCCTTTTCCTGCCTTTGTGGAGTCTATATGGATAAAACATCAAATAAATTCCTTGCAATAAAAAGCACTATCTCAAATACTATCACACACACACAAACACACACACACACACACACACACACACACCACACACACACACACACACACACACACACGCGCGCACACACGCGCACACACGCACACACGCACACACGCACACGCACACACGCACACACGCACACACGCACAAACGCACACACACACACACACCTCTCCCATACCTGATAAAAATGTCGTAATTTCTTGTTCTTTTTCTGCACTACAATTTATGACAGCATGTTTCTGCTACTCCCTAAGATGGCTCTTCTACCCTCCAGAAGGGATGATAAAAAGACGGTGGAAGAGACGGTAGATCCAGGCCGGTCAGGCCAACCTGCTTATCAGTCAAAGCAAGGTCAGAGTGAGTCAGTCATTGTCTTAATTGTGGAATTTAGATTTGGAATCATGGAATTCACATGTTGTATGTCAAAGTGCCTCTCTTATCAGTGCAGCTATAACGCCATGCTGCCCTTACTTTACTCGTTGTCTCCTAATAGGTGTCAACACATTTGGCCAAAAAATCATATTATATCATAATCGTTTCATATCCCTTTCACTATTAATTCTTTTATAGAATAGAATTTGAATTCACATCAAGAAGTACACAAATAAATTGAGTTTGGACCTGTGCTCCAGCAGCAGGATGGGTGGAGAACATTTTCTGTGCCAGTGTAATTAGTATTGCTGCTCTTAGACATCTAAACCAATCTCTTATAGGGCTAAAGGGTTGTCTTTCCCTTAAGGCTATTTCTTTTGTCTTACCGATAGCTTGCGCATCAGTGATAGAGGAAGGAGAGTTGTTCATTTGTGAATTAATGGCTTTTCTCAGCAGAATTGCAAATTCTCTTAAATGTCACAATGTGCAACGTGTGGGAAGCCAATGCCACCCAAAGAACCAATCTAGAAGGCCAACACTCCCCCACCCCCACCCTAACCCTTACCCCATCCCCTCAACCCCCGCCACCACTGTCAACATCACCCACAGCTAGCGAGCTGAACATGCTACTTTTAATTTGCAATAACACATGACAATGGCAGATTAATGGCTCTTATGACACCTCTGTCCCTGAAGTTCCGCTTACGAACACCCGGTGTACATAACGCGTGTCACACTACATTATCTCTACATCCCCGCTATAATGGAGACCCTTTTTCTCTTTGTAAAGGGCACTGCTGACTGCATACTTGGGCAGAGCAGAAACCCTCCTCTCCATCGTGGCACTCCATTTCTAAATATAAGCCTGGTGTACTTCTCCCGACACCCTGTCCTCTACTACAGGATTCTCTAACTACAATACAGTCATATATAGTATCATATCCTATTTTATCACATCACATATTTTAATCAGTGCCCTCTCAGTCCTTTCACCCGTTAATGAATCCTGGGCCTAGTACTCCATGCCTACTCCGTGCCCTAGGCACTGTGAAATTGTAACAATGTATTTGCTGGTGTGCAACTTCCCCAGTGTGCAAAAAGGCTATGTGTAAGAAACACAATTAAACACAATTAAACAATTAAATAACTAGTCAGGGGATCTTCATTACAGTGTTACATCAGCACAAATGTTTAGTGTCTGTGTTATGTCAGCAAACTAGGCTGCTCCTAGTACCACCTCAATTACAGTATCAACTATTAATGGTGGCAGTTTTATTCTCATTAAGAATTGCTGTAAGATTGTCAATGTTATTGTTTAAGTCTAAAATATTTTTTCACTTTAACTATTTATCCCTTTTAAAGAGACCCTAAACACAATAACCTATTCATTATAAAGTAAATGTCATTCCTATCAAAATCCCTGCCTAAATACAATATAGACAAAACACCTACTCAGTCTCTCTCACACACACACATACACACAGTCTATCTTTCTGCACGCCCCCCCCCCCCCCCCCCCTCTCTCAAACACACACACACACACACAACTTCAACAGAGTGGAGAGGCCTGTGGGAGACAGAGAAAGCAAGAAGAAGTGTGGCTAACAGAACTTACAATATCCTATTTTCCTCCCATCCAAGTGGTTGCCACTCCAGAGAACTAAAGAAACGGAAACATAAGAGAAGCAAGTGGCCTGCTTTCATAAATGCTTTAAGAAATCATCAGCAACTACTTCAGCCCTTTTCTCAGTCACTCCCTGATTTGACCCTGCACTCCTTTAATTCTTTTGACCAGAATAATGTTTCTTTAGTAGTATTCAAAGAAAGCCCATTGTTTGTGGAACCGATGATGTATCAGGCCTGAGGCGCTACGTATCCACTCATTAACTTACAGAGGCCAAATGCTGGCTTTGACTGGTTGCTTGTGAGTTCAAACCGCCATGTTATTTCCCTAACAAACTCATTCAAAGCCCTCATCCTCCAACACTACCTTGAGAAAGGGGCCAAGAAATCCTCTATTGCCTCACTGACCCACTGTTGCTGAGGTTAAACAAAACAATTGAGTTATATTCTAAGCTTTGTTATCAGATGAATTAAGTCTTATTTGGTCTCCTCTCCTCTCATTTTGAAAAAAAGAGTCTTGTTTTATTTTTAACTGAATGGCAAAAATAAAATGCTGAAAGTCTATAAACATACCATTCTTTGTGCTATACTCTGTGCTGCGCTATCAAAATAGAACTTTAATTTCCTCTCACTATAAGTAGGATGTTACTTGGTGTAGTTGGCAACTAATATAGTCTCCTAGGTTGACATTGTAACACAGAATTTAACAGAACTCACTCTTGATTTAAATTGAGCGCTATTAAAGTACCATGAGCTCACCACCTGACCATCACACCTATGGTATGGCCATGGAAGAGTCACATGAGATGAAACAATACAGAGGGCTATGTAGTAGAGAGGAGGAAATCAGAAATTAAAAATCCATTTTTTCTTACCATCATCTCGTTTTCTCTTTTCTCCATTTGAACGGGGAATTCCTAGAATGCCATTTATGGAGTAGGAGCCGACGGGGTCATTTGACACACTGGACACTGGAGGTGAGGCATTACTGGGGACTGGGGAGAAGAAGAAGAGAAGCTCAGTCATAGAATCTGAACATCTTCCGTCTACCCAATTGGTCTACGCTGATGCTACAAACATACTCTAACAAAAGTGGAAGTACAAACAGAGGAAGTAGACTTCTAAAAGTGAATATTTAAGCAAACACATGTTTGATATTTCAATGATCTATAAATGTCCTGCAATGACAGTGCACTTCTCAGTATCTCGACCTGATGGCTGTGTGACTGCACATGCTTTCCATGCTGAGTGAGACACAGCTCCCCTCTCTTACCTATGGTGTGGCCAGAGGTGCTGAGGGGCGTCCCGGTCCCGTCCGGCGATGTATGGAAAGGCTGCTGAACTTTGGTCCGTATTATCCTGAAAAAATCAGCAGGGCCAGATCAATACCTCTTTGTGAACCCGGCATTCTCTAATGGGAGAGACGGAGCGAGGGGAGAAGCTCTGTCATATACTGGGCCCTTGCATTGGGACTTATTCTATTGCATGAGTAAAGTCAAGGGTTGTTTGGGGCCTTGCGATGTAGATACACCAGATTCTGCCCCAAATAACCAATCTGAGGGCATTAGGGCCAATCTCAGTGCAGGTGTCTGTGGAAGAATGGGGGCTGCCCCAAGAGAGAGTGGATTCAATCGAAAGGAATTCAAGGTTTGGAAATATGATAAAGTTCTCCTGCCTTTATTGTGTGATATGGGGGAAAATCTTCATTGCACTTTGGTCTGAATGATCTTGCAAACAAAGCATGAAATCACATCAATTCAGCTCAATGATAGGCTTCAATGCCTCTACCTGGCTCTGGTTTAATAGTCTAGCCCTTTCTCTCTCCCCAGCCTTCTCTTCCCTTCCTCACTCACTTCTCTCTCCCCTCTGCTCTTCTCACGAGCCAAATGATTGCCTCGACACAAGTTCCCCAGCTTCACTGATAAACCATTGCTTCAGACAAACATCCTAAGGAGCTGGGGTGAATAGGGATCTATTGACTGGGACTTTGGGATACAAAAGTTGAGCGTCAGTGGCGTGGGCCATCAGAGGCAAATGGAGGACTATAGAACACATGTGAAGGAGAGGCAATAGTGTCTTATACCCTCACAAAATCCCTCACAAAAATATAACATTTTATTACTTGAAATCATATATGAAAAACTATTTTTTTTTTCAGCCAATACCACTTTCTTGCACTGAATAGATACTATATGGTTAACAAGATACACTTCCCAATCAGACCTTTCCACTTTTTTGAACGAGTGTTTAAAACAAATTTCATTTCCACAATTTGAAAGATGACTAAATAAGCAGAAAGAGTCTCTTCTTTATTCCATTGCCCAAGTCACTCTCTTCCAACGATTCTATTCTCTTCCTTCAAAGACCTCTCACGGAGGTGGACAAGTCACATCAATATTGGATTTGAATTTTCAACGTCGAACCACAACATTTATTTGAGACACATAAATTCAAGGATTTTATTTGGGATCTATGTTGTCGGTATTGAATAAGCAATTTGAATCGGGTGAATTAATGACTTTTGCTGAACATTCCCTGTAGAAATGTTAAAATATGAATCAATACGCCTGAAAGCCACTTAGGATCTAGACTTTACCATCATGCGCTGAAGGTGGCTAAGTCCTCACTGTGCTGAGGACACAGTGTACACCCCTGTGTGTGTGTGTGTAGCCTTCAATTATTAATGGGGTGAAATGTGTTTAAACTTGGGCCATTCTCTAATGTCAACAGAGCAGAGGTCAATGGATCAACTGCAGACGCCCTGATGAGGGTCTTCACATTTTGTTTCTCTGTACCCAGGTCTGAAGTATTTTACTGTAACATTAGTTTGCCTTTATTTTTGTACATGATTTATTATGCATTTGAGGCCTTTGGATCATTCTGTCAAGCTCACTCATGTGATAATGACTATAGAGACATGAATATAAAAAATAACAGCATTACAGATTTATCATCTTCATCCTGCAGTACAACGTCATCTTTTCTTGGACATTATTTAAGCCCCAAAGTGCTTATATGAATAACCCCAGCATAATTAGAAATCAAGGTTTATAGAAAGTCTTCTCACATTGTTAATATATATTTGGAATTTACCACATGCATACATGTGCTCGAGCCTGTTCAAATTGGCCTTTTTAAGCAACCATAGGGCATGAAATGAATTTTTAGGCTCTTTCCTTTCTCTCGTTTTTATTTCAAAGAAATGTCTGGTGTGGGGAGGCCCATGATCTCTCTTCAGCTCATTAAAATGTAATGCTGATGGCTAGCTCAATGGAACAGTGCCTCCTAACCAAAGTTCATCACTCCTGCTAGCAGGTAAGACTTTTTCACCTTGTTTTCCCCTCGTCCGTTTTGTTTCTTACACACTATCCGAGACACGTGTCTATTTTCACATGAGACAGTGGAGGTGTGTGGACGTTAACGCCATTTTCTTCACTCCAGGACATAGGCTACACCATAATATCGCGCTAATTTACCACTGAACTACCGGAAATACCTGCACGTAGGCTATGAACGTAGGGTCACTATCGTGGGTTATGAACATTTATAGGCCTACTGACCACCAAAAATCCTAAAACAGCTAAAACCAATATTATTATTATTGTGATAGTATTATTATTGTTGTTGTTGTTTATGTTTTATTAAAGAAGAAGCCTGACGGTAGCCTCGTATTTTTCTTATAGCTATTGCTTTAGAACTTTACAGATTAATTAGGCCTACAGTTTAGAATCGGTAAAGTAAGGCTTCAGATTTTCCCCCAGATCTTGGTTATACTCAGCGCTTCAGCAGTAGTACGTTTATTCGTCTACAGATGACAGTGAACAATGTATTTTCAAACGCAATGTGGTCTGATATTGAACAACTGCATGTGGTGTATTTCCCATTGCCACTGGATCTGGTTACAGCGTATTGATTGGTTTTCATGCAGACAGATGTGTTTCTCGTGGTCTCAACCATAGATCTACTGTGGAAAGCACTGAGATTGAATTGCACTTTGAAACCACCCGGGTCGGACAATGAAGATCACCAATTCCAAGGATCATATCACTGTCTTCAGCATCTAATGCATACACAGCCATTTATTTACCCGCCATCAGTTAACAACATAAAACCGAAGACAAATGATTCAACATCGTAGTTTAAAGTATGTATTGCACATACCCAAGTCTGACTGCCTTTTGCCTTGTATTCCCCCACCGACAATCATGATCACAACATAATCGTAGCCTATATTCTTCTCTGAGACACCACTCTAAAGTCTTTTGGTGATGCCTTACCATCTTCCCTTGTCTTATCCGGGTTTGAAATTGCCTTCTACTATTCAGAAAACACGAAAATGCTTTAAAAATATTTTACCTGTTGATGGATGACACACTAGGTACAGTGTCATTGTCGCAAACTGCTTCGGCCAGAAGTCGATCGCGTATTTCCCAGGCAAACATTGTAGGATTTTGCCGTTTGTAGTCTGCAATTTTGTCCACAACTTTGGGAGTTGCCACTTTTGGTTTAGAGCCCCCAATAACTCCAGGTTTAATACTGCCGGTCTCGTAGTATCTGAAATGACACAGGATTCGAGCTCAGTAATCAGTTAACTGCAGTTTAAATAATTACATCAGTGTCCGCTAATGGACAGAATAACCAGTATACACGGGACTTCTTGTATTTACCCGCTGTTATACAATCCTACTCTTGTCATTTTAATTCACGGTGTTCTAAGCGGCCCGAGAGACTTGAGTTAGTCTACTTAAATTGTGTTTGTGTAGCACTGATCATTCAACTAACCCTCCGACGAAATTCTGCCTTTTTACGCAATTTATTATTTTGATTATATATTTATATAATTGTTTCTCCTAAGACCTATTAAGGGAACTATTCTTTGTATGCATATATTATTCATGCAGACATCAGAAAACCCAATATAAAATGCCTCCTTTCGAATACATGGATAACCTATATTCATCATTCAAAGGAACACGAGTGCCATGCCCCTTAAGTGATTTGATCAGTCATTCTTTTTCAATAAACAAAAACAAAAACAAAACAAAAAAACATACATCAAAATAAAGTTCAGCTGTTTCCAGTGTGGGAGCTATGCAAATATTTTATGATAAAAATGAAATAGACATTATGGGGTGTAGTACAGCTAAGGCTTGATGAAATATTAATTTTGTTCAGAATGCCTAGCGGTAGCTAAGATAACCGATGAAGTCTTGTGGTACATTTTTCTCTTTTGACAAATTCTCTTCCCTTACCTGCCAAGGATTTTGCTGACACAACCATGGCTGACCCGAAGTTGTCTGGAGATGTCACAAGGTCTGACCCCTTGGTGCGCCAGCTCCACAATTCTTTGCCTCACAACATCAGGTAGGGGTCTGCCATTCACAAACACCCCCCCTAGTTGGTTGACACCCCCATGCCCTATATGGGATACAACAGCACCGAGAGAAGACCATAACATTAGATACATACAGAAGACAAGTAGGATACGGTATTTTGATTAAACCGGGATGTATTTCAGACAGACAGTGCTCTACGTTGGTCTCGTGGGTAATTTCAAAACAGTCAAGCAAGCGCTCGTCTAACATGTACTACCGCCGTCCCTCTGTTACACGTTTTTATCACTTTAACTCGATATGAATTCACTGTCCTCTTATTGTTTTAAATAAGTTGTATGACGATCGACCGATATAAAGCACGCATCGTTTCAAACAGGCTTTATTTTAGTGTATCTAAGCCTGAGTAATAGATTTATTTGACTTTAAATAATTGACTGTAGTCTAAATTGAATGGATCATTTCTTGTTATTATTATAAATTATATAAAATCATCAGAAATATCTTAGGGACATCTATCAGTCATAAATTCATATTTTGGTATGTGATGCGGGCCTTTATAGGCACTGTAAAAGCTTGATTATAAGGATAATTTTACAAAAACATAAAATATAATTTTCGACTTACTTTTTGCATGGCAGTTTAAAAAGTCATAGGCAACCATGGGCATTGTATTTTTGGTAGTGAATTAGAATTAAATCAAGTGATTTTCTTAGACAGCATTGGAACATCAGGGCCAATTTAGGCAATATTTTCCTTTGGTATAAACTACCCTTGGCTTACACTGCGGCCAAACACATGTCGCAGATATTATGTTTCAAGCTGTTTAAATTTCCTCGCACAATTACTGTAAATAATTAAAAAGAGCTTTGATAACTCATATTACAAACATAGGCTAGTGAAGTCTACTGCGAAATGATTGGGAATTCATTATTAAACTTTAACGTAGTCTGCATGTGGTGCTGGTAGGCTTACACCGAGAAATGTCTACAATAGCTTACTAAATCTTAAAGTGTTGTGATTGGGCGTAATGTTCCGATACATAAAACCACAAAAAGCCTATGACCATGCCATTATAAAATAGTATCTACCGGTAGTATTTTCAGCTTTTTTCGGAGATTAATAACCAAATGTTTTATCTTTCTGTTGCGCGCTTTTATCACGGGAAGATGTTTCAATATGCTACCTGATTTTACTCTCTCGGTTTTCAATTAAAATATCACTCCAGTCAAAAAATATGGACATTGTTGGTTCATTCAACCCAGATTATTCAATTAAAAACTTTGGGAATTTCTACGCAACTTGGAGCGAAGGTTCTGCTCTGTCACAGAGTTTACTCTGTGCAAAACCATGCCAAAATAAAAGCAGCATGGGCTTTTGCATTTTTGCTTGAACCACAAAAGCGAATGAGAAATAACAAGGTTGTGGAACAGTTTAATTCGGATGACATTAAGCAAATTATATCGCAAACACTATTTAATCAATGCAAAGTATCGGCATTCATCTGCCAATTTAATCGCCATATTCTGCCTGCACTTTATTACAAACTGACCTTGTTTAAAAAACATTCTTATTCCCGTGAGAATTGGTTGATTCAACACATCTTTTCAACTTACGGTGCATCGCTGAGAAGGGGTCTGCTTTGCAGTGAATATCCATTGGATAGCAAAGGAGGGAAAGGTAGTCGACAGAAGTCGCCGTTTCGCCCGGGTAATGCAGCTTTGAACAGAAATTAAAAAGCTATCCGTCTGGAAAGAGTTTGCCTCCAGCAACTTGCAGGGTAACTTCTTGGAGATGCCGCGAAGTTGCTCTTGCCCTTCAGTTCCTTCAGCGTCAATGTATGGTTTTGTCAGGTTATGATCATGGCCGTCACTTGTCTCTACAACATTGCAGCAACATTCGCAAGACGTGATTGTTTTCTAAATGTTATTCAATCGCAAAGCCTACAAAAAAGTAGAAATTAAGATCGAATGTAATTTCTCTTCAACTGTTCTCGCCAGTAGCTGCAGTAGAAAATTCCTCGATTGCTGTTAACGTAGCCTACTTGGAAGCGCTCGAGTATGATCAGGTATGTGTAAAGATGACAGGGAAAACATGGACACGCCGATTGCGGTTTGCGGTCCCCCTCTCTTCCAGAATGGGATGTGCCTGTTAGAAGCTTGAGTTGAGAATGAAACCCCTCTTCATGTGTCTTTTTCTAAAAGCTGCAATACCCCCTCCCCCGCACAGTCCCCCCTTGCATAGAGATGGATGACTTGTCAGACAAAGGCAATAGATTCCAACACTATGTGATTCGCCAACGTAAAAACCTGGAACCCAAATGAGGAGGTCCCTTCATATGACACTTGGTAAGGGGAGGGAGTCGAGGGATACAAACAGGGAAATGAGGCGACTTTGGAGGAAGGCAGGAGGCAATTTAAGCTGAGACAGAGGAATGGATTGAAATGATCTGTCTCGTTATTTCAGAGTTGTGAAACTTCTAAGACTATTTGTTTCCTAAATAGCAACATTTCTGAGTGGCTAGAATTATCGCAATTAGCCTACAGCTTGTAGGCTACCAGTATCATTAGAGAGACGCACGGATAGTGTCGTGGTGTCATGGCTTAAACAAGTTGGCAGATGTATACCCTCGGTGTTTTGACACTGTTTAAATATGATCTCAGTAGGCTATTACTAAATACCAGTTATATTAACTACTGCTTAAGTGCCTATAACAATACGATTCATTTGTTTAACTTTGGTGTAGGCTAACAGCCTAGGCTACATTTGTCAAGTTCCAAATAGGGGTAAATAAGCAACACTGTTTCACTAGCACTTCCCAAAACCTTTCTGTAGGTGGCGCTGCATAGTTTAATTTGCCACCGGCAGAAGGAACCTGCTGGCGCTGTGTTGAAACCCAGTTGTTTCAAGGCCTTGTCAGATGAGTGTTTACAAGTCATTTTCCAGAATTAATCGAAACATATTTGGAGAAATCTCCAATAGCACATTAAGAATGGGTTGGTATTATTTTTAACAAAACAAAATTTTTTAATATAATACTTCTAGATCAGTCTCTTTAGCAATATTTCTGTAAATGTAGAAATCTTTCTTATCTAGCCGATAAGGACTCATTCAAATGAGAGGCTACTGAAAAACGCATAACGTAGCCCAAGTCATAGTGCAATGTTCTTACCGTTTAAATACATGTATTGTTTTAACTGTTTTACATAGGCTATACAAATTAAACATTAAAAATAATGTTCCCTAGTTGGATTATTATTATTGTTGTTGTTGGTATTGGTCTTACTATTAATAATAATACAAATACATTATTATAATTATGATTATTATTATTATTACTATTTTAAAAAAATATGATCTAAGTAAAATTATCGTAAGACCACACACTCTCCACATTTTTCCAACTTAAACATTGTTTTTAGGAAGTGTGAACATTTTGGAAGTCAAGGTTTTGGCAAAAAGGAACAGGAGGCCATGCTGTTGTGCCCTCCGGCAAATATTCGGGACGATTCTTCTTTTCGTTACTGTTTTTGGAGGGGGCTTCTGGTACAATATGTAACACCATGGGCAGTAATTTCACACTTGACTAAACTCTTCCCCTACAGCTGCTTTTATTTCCCCGCAAGACCCCCGATTTTCTGCCTCTATCCGCTTCCACTGTTTAGTTGTTTCCCATGTTAAACAACAGTAGCCAATATAACCAGACCTAGGCTAATTATTACATTAACCTCAAATTATTACTAACCTCAAAATAAAACAGTGGATCGTGCTTTTGTCTTTCCCAAATCACGATGTAGATGTTTACGTGAAATTTTCCCCTCACCAAATATTTCGTTTAAGTATGGTAGTTTATGATTTGAAGAAGTAGGCTAGCTAATAAAGCCTTTCATATATTTTGGCCTAAAGGTTTTATCCGTTTAATTTGCCATTTATGAAAGACTGCCATCAAAATATATAATCTGCCTTTATCTGTATATTAGAGCAGGCACAGGGTGTGAAACCTGCGGGATCCACATTTAGTGAGAACCTGGTGGGGTCACAGCGGAACCGGCGATGCTTCTGCTCTGATCCTCTGGTATGTCACACAAGTTTGTCCACTGAAAAGTTAAGTTAGTCATGTGAACAATTCCTGTAAACGAGAAATCCTTCCCCTGTCATTTTCAGTATTGTGGTTTATTTGCTGCCAACGTCACCAATCGATATAGCCTTTCCGGACCTATCCTGGGCCTCACACTTCACTGGGGTCTTAACTCAATAGCAAGTATTAAAGGCTAGCATAAGTATAACATATTCCTTTGGTATGTTTCTTACCGATGTTTCTTTTAATGTGTTCTGCTTATTACCTGTATTCCTTGTTAAGATGCACAGACGTGCGTCGAGACTGCTTCAGCCCAGTCAGTCACGTCAAAGGTGAAAACAAAGCTCATCTTTATGCATTAGACTGCATGCTATAAGCAGTGTAATTGGAGTGAATGCAAAATCATTTTTGGTCAGTGACGTGGCCTGCAATTGGGTTTAGATCACAGAAATATTTCGAAAAACACTCTTTTTAGTTTATTTCATCTATCAATGCAGTTTAGATTCATATTTTAATTTATCCATCAATTAATTAATTAATTCATACTCAAATATTATATTGCTATACGATTAACATCACAATTGTATTCGACATCATTGTAAACTTTGGATTAGTTTAGTTGTCCTAAAAACGCAAACTCCAAAATGCAAATGTGCATGTCCAATAATAGATTTCTGATGTGATGCATCATTTTTTTAAATAAAGTCTTTAGAAGTTCAGAAACCAGATGCTGCATTTGGAGGTGAATCTTAAACCATTAAAGGACACGCCAAATAGTAGTGTAAGGAGTGCAGAATAGGACTGGCCTATCATCTGTGTCCTTAGCCAGTTTATTCATGTCGTCCACAGAGCGAGCAGATGGACCATCAATTTAATTCCATCCCGACACCACTAGAGATTGATTTTGTACTTGCTTTTAATTTTACCATAATTAATTAGATCATTACAACTGTTTTTCATTGATCTTACCATTTAAACTCACAATGGAAAGGTGAATTAGCACGTGATCTATGTTTTCAATTTGCTGTCCCATGTAGGGCAATGCTAATTACTTTTGCTGCCACCAACACAGCCAATACTCAAACATTTGTTGTGTCATAGCATAGGCATTATAATATCTGTGATAACTATTGATATAATAAAGATGATAATGTTAACCAAAAGTACATTTTTAAGCTATTACAACCTAAAATGACCAGTAAAAACACCAACACGTCAGCAACAACAATGAGTCTCTTTATGACGACAACAACAATAATAAGAATGAACACTTTCAACAATAGACCTTTAATTATAGTCCTAGTGAAATCCTTGATTACCTCGATGTAAGACAGAAAGGACTGTTAGGCTATAGTTACTTGCAGAGAAGTGAGTCTATCTCATATATCACTGCTCTGGGAGCTACAATAGTCTGCTTCATGCAGGCCCTTGGAAGAGCATCAAAGCTTCGCCAATGTGTATCCTTACATGTGGAAATATGGCTCGTCAGTGAAGAAATGTGAAGGGGTTGTTTTCACACACAAAGCCCTGGGTATAAACCACTGAACACAGATTACAGTCACATGGCTGAGTTTTTTATAAAGCCTGCGTACGATGGCTGCAATGGATTCATCAACTTATAAAGTAAATCTATGGGACCTTACCTTGCAGTAGAAGCCAGCGCACCTCTATCGGTAGCAAGTAAACATTGGCAGTGTTTGGCGAAGGGCGATTGGGATAGAGGGAAAAAAGAAATGTGCGCTTACCTGATCGACCAGCTCTGTGAGCCATGGCTTACCCCTGTCTAATGGTCCGTCTCGTCGATGCAGCCCACTAGATCTGTCCGGCCTCCTGCTTTCCCTCCTCGGCTGGGCGTCTTGCCTATCCCCGCTGGTTGTCAGAATCTTTGACCGATCATCCAAAACTAAACGGTTTAGACGACAACAAAAAGGAGACAAGCCTGCTTCAGTGGGCTAGCGATTGATAAAGGGGAAAATAGCAATCAAACTAAAATAAAGCGTTCAGGTGTTGTATAAAAAGAAAGAATAAAACTTGAAACTGGAAGGGGAGTGGACTTGTGTATGGAGAGACAATATGCTAAGATCTACCCAAAGGGCTTTTGCATGTAGGAGAAGAAGGTAGGAATATTTACATTGCATTTGCATACAGTTTGTATGTGCATATAGTTGCACAATTGTTAATTGGCGTTCGATGTTTATTTAGTTTCCTTTGCTGCCAAACTGCCGTTGTTACTTTTAAGGTCAGTAAATCTGTCACTGCTGCTGCTCTATGCGGGAGCAAGCATGTACACTTTAAAATTGACCTGCTGCAGAAGTGGATCTTCTTCATTTAACAGTGTTCAAAACATTTATAACTGATTATAAAAAGTTCTGTCTGTTTATCGCAAAGGATAAACTGGTTTCACCTCGAATAAAGCGGGATGGGAATGGATAGTTTGCATACACATGGTCTGGATTAAGTGTCCAGTGAGATTATTATCCTTGGCCAAAATGCAATCCCAGTTGCATTCTGTTGAGAAGTTCCGATTGTTTTAGTTTTCATGTCATTTTAAAAAGTGAGCAGCTGGTTTTTTTAAAACATTGTATGCCTATGCTAAGTAGTCTAAACGGTAACGAAGTCGTCCAACATACTGCTTTTAAAAGCACTTGTAGATGTTAAACAGTAGATTTAGTGGAAGAACGTGGGGCTGTAAAATATGCTTCTTAAAAAGTGGTAGCCTATGGATATTGACCACTTGCAAAACACAACTATTTCAAAACATTGGTTTAGTTTCCAAACAGCAAAGAACAATATCGAGTTCACTCTCGGAAATTACGTAAACATTGTCATTAGCAAAAGTGACCATCTTAACACAATTAGCACATGCAAGTCCACACTTTGACAGGGTAACCTTGGTTACACATGGGCATGGACACTGCATAAACCGCCTGCACACACAGACACACGCAAATAAACACACACACACACACACACACACACACACACACACACACACACACACACACATAGAAAGATATATATATATATAGAGAGAGAGAGAGAGAGAGAGAGAGAGAGAGAGAGAGAGAGGGAGAGAACGAGAGAGCGAGTGAGAGTTAATTAGAGTAGAGGTTTTTTATAAATTACTTTTGTCCCCTGAACACAAATTTGAAAACGGAATACTGAATCGCCATACTTACCCCCCAGTATATGGGCATATTTGCAGTGTAATAGTGTTATTAGTAGGCCTATTATTAGTATAAATCATACATATATATTCCACCAATGGGTAGAGGAATTCATTATCAGAGGAAGAAGAGGAGCAGAAAGAAAAAGAGGAAGAGGAGGAAGAAGAAGAAGACGACGAAGAAGGTGTAATCTAGCTAAAAGAGGGCCAAGGGGGCAGGACCCCCCCCCCCCCCCCTCCCCCCCCTCCCCCTCCCCAAACACACACTCCTCACCCCGCGCACATACCCACCTTTCCAGATGGTCAGTCAGAGGTGTGCCGACTGAAGTAGGCTACGAGAACTACCCATTCGTTTCAGGAATTAAAAACATTGTCTACCTTTTGCCATTGAACAACTGTGCCAGAATTTCAATTACCCCCCTTAATTTTTTGTTTAATTCTTAAGTGCTTACGGTGTAAATGCTAATAACACCGATTTATGTCGCCAGCCTACAGTTATACTTAACGTAACAGAACAGTTAAAAAATAACCATTCATTACCACAGATCTTGTACAGATTTGTGCAACGTGCAGTCTGGTGCTACACAAGAAGTGTCCCTTTTAAAAGATACTTCTTCACTGCGACGGCGGCCTCTTTGTCTTTAAGATATCCAAGCTTGGAAAAAAAGCGATTTCAAACAAACTGTTTGTTAAATAGACGACATACAGTCTTTAACAATTTAATGTTGAATTTTATATCTTTCGTAGCTTACGCTCTGTAGTTCGTGTGAATATTATAATGCAGCGATTTTAAAAGTTACTCATCTGTTAATGTTCCAGTTAGTAATTTTTATATTCCACTTTAGATTTTTTTATTTTCATTTTATTCACTCGCACTGTTAAATTCTTTGCTGAAGTTTCCACTCAACCGTTGGACGTATTATATTTGACAGCGGACAGAGTATACCTGCACCACTCATTGGTCACATATTGCGCAGCATATAATGTCATGTAACTTTTTCTAATATATTGTTATGCTGCGGTAGAACACGGACTTGTCTTCTTGCGTTGTTGGAGTGTAATAATATCAAAGCAATGGTTTTATGGGGTTTCATATGAGAAGTGAACATTATTGGTTTTCAACTGAGTTGTGGATTTTAACACACTGCTGATCAAAAGAGCCCCTTTCGCACGAGCCAGTTAATGCTCACAAATCCCTGTGGTATTCTGTGGGAGCCCTCATTTTAAATATATAAGGATGGATAAGAATAATTACTGTTTTTGGATATTATAAGATAGCAAGCCTGTGTACTTATAATATGTTAGCATCCAGCAAGCCTGTGTACATATACGTAGGTTATAAAAGCTTCATTGTTGTAGATCAGCTACTCCATGCATACAATAAATAAGGGGTGTTGCAGTCTCTCTCTCTCTTTCTCTCTCTCTCTCTCTCTCTCTCTCTCTCTCTCTCTCTCTCTCTCTCTCTTGCTCTCTCTCTCTCTCTCTCTTGCTCTCTCTCTGTTCCAGTTCAAGTGTGTGTGTGTGTGTGTGTGTGTGCATAAACACTTGTGAGGTTGCTGGAAGTTAACCCCTGAGGCAGTCCTGGATGCTCTTGACCCAGCTGCCACTGTTAAAGGCTGACAGGAAACAGCTTCTCCTCACATGTCTGCAATATGGAGACCAGTGGCCTCCCCAATGAGCCCTATGGCCTGGCTTAGCTCTCACCTCCACCCTTCCACCCCTCCACCCCTTCACCCACTGCCTATGTCAGTGCTCCACACATCCATCCCCTCTCAACAACATGGTCTTCTCTACATACACTTATCAACACCATCAGAGTTATTAACCCCAAGCTCTTACTCAAAACAACAGTCATCAACAATCATACGATGCACAATATATGTATACATCCATATATATATTTATTTATATACAGTATATATACAGTATACACATGACCTGTAGTCATCAGACTGACCCTTTTACTTTAACTGTTCCCTTATGTATTTGCATTCTATTCATAAATCCATAATAACAGACTAAACAGAGTTAAAGGCATATTGTAACCAGGTTCCAATGCTTGTCTGTTACAATGTACATCCATTATACCTCTCTGGAATGCATGGGTGGCTGGCTCTCTCACAAGCCTCTGATTACCCCCCCCCCCCCACAATACTCTGTCCCAGTAAATATAACCTGTCACCTTCAATGGTGTAATGATCATGAATATTGTGACCTTGATCTATGAGAAAGCATAATAGGAGACAATGAACCTCCCTAACACACATCTCTGTACAGACGGTTAGGCCTGGCATGGGGAGCTGAGCTGAGCTGAAGGAGGGATCCAAACAGGCTTGTTTGAGGGGCAATAATGCCAAGTGGAGTGTCTGTAATGGAGAGGGGAGTTTCTCCCATTGGTGGGCATTGGCCTTAGTCTTGTGACTGCAGTCAGTATGAACACAGATTGAAGATGTTAATTATGGAGGTGTGTTTGGTGCATTGCCGTTTTATTGTGTCCCACATTCCATTGGTCAATGCCACAGACTGTCTCCCCAGGCAGAGGGTGTCGTGGCTGTAGATTAATGATGCAGCACAGTCTCTTCGGACATCCTGGGCCTATGTCTGGACAGCACACCTACTGCCAAACATTAAACATGTCCCAGTTTGTGCCATATTTAGCGTTAATTAAGTCTCATTTCTCTGAGAAGGAGGCCACAGAGGGTTCTTGCATCAGTCTCTGTCATCTATCACAACAGCATTTTGGGAAAATCTAGACCTTTCCAAATCGAAGTCCTTTGTTACTTTTTTGGCTGCCTCTGTGGAACTCCTATTAATGTCTCTCAGCACAGTTCAAAGTCGATTTTAGGATATTCCAAATGATTGTGTAGTTTTTCTTATAGTATGTAGCACGTCTGAAATGTATCTCTGTGCCGTGTGTGGTACATATACAGGCGTCATCAGATTTATAACTATACTCCTCTCTTCTTTTTCATTCATAGCACTCCACTGTTTGAACAAATATAAAAAAAATTGGTCAGTGGAAAGTTAGAAGAGTAAAAAATTAAATAAAAACACTTTGTGGTTACACCTGTGAGGCAGACTAAACTAAATAGCAGCTCATGGAATAACAGATCTTTGTGTTAACGTATTGATTGGTATGTGAAATCTGCTGTGCCACAGTGTTAAAGTATTGATTGGTATGTGAAATCTGCTGTGCCACAGTGTTAGAGTATTGATTAGTATGTGAAATCAGCTCTTGGAATAACAGATCTCTGTGTTAACGTATTGATTGGTATGTGAAATCTGCTGTGCCACAGTGTTAGAGTATTGGTTGGTATGTGAAATCTACTATGCCACAGTGTTAGAAGTATTGATTGGTATGTGAAATCTACTCTTGGAATAACAGATCTCTGTGTTAAAGTATTGGGCCTCGTTTCCCGAACTCGCACTTAGCCTAAAAAGGACTTGAAATCGGTCGTAAAAGGGATCCTACGTTGCAGAGCGGTTTCCCGACACGGCACTTAGCTTAAGTTTATCTTTCGTTGAGAAGAATTCTACGTGTGGTCAGGACCAGTAGTAACTTCACACTTAGCGATGCAATCCAGTAGTAACTTCACACTTAGCAATGCAATCCACCAGGGGCGTCGTTCGGCCTATTATAGAAGAAATCCAAACGATGTTTCTGTGTATAGCACATCATGAGAATGTCATTGTTTCACCTGCCTATTCCCATCAAAATAGAAATAAAGAATATTGAGTATTTGAAAATAAAGATTATACAAAATAATATGTTATTGAACTAAGGAGATGGCTTTTCTGACTGTGTAGTTAGGCTGCAATATTAGGAAATTGACATGTCATTGAGCCGGGCTGGAAATCAATCAAGAGGGTGGCACCCGCTAGCCTATATATATTTATTGAGGTATTGTTCTTATGTCGACACTTGTTATATTGGAACTTCATTCATGAGCCTATACATGGGTTTCTTGTATACAAACATTGAAGGCTGCGCGCGCAAATCCGCGGCAGAAAGCCATCTATCCTAATACAAATGAATACAGAAAGCCCAGTTTAAATGTATTGTTTATTACTTATTTAGCCTACCGTTCCCTATTCTGTTGCCATGAATGCTTGCACACACCCTCAACATATTCCCAAACGTAACCTTGTACATTGTTGAGCCTTTTTCTATATTTGATTTGATTTGATATTTTATTTTTCCTGGCAAACGGATGCTTCCTCCTAGGTATACTGAACATCTTACCAACTCTGTTAGAGCAGTTCACCACACAACAACTCCCTGTCATGTTGCCTTCCTCCACAGCTTTCTCATCCACTTCAACGTTATCTTGCTTCTTTCTGCGGCGAGATTGCGCACGCAACCAGTGATGACGTAGCCGAGAAACCCATGTATACACAAGTGAGAAAATCAACTCGTCTGACATCGATGAACAGGCGACCTCCACCCTAAGAGATACTTAAGAACTCGTGCACGTGGCACTCGTGCACCTGACTTTAAGATGATGTTCGGGAAACGCTCGTAAATAGAAAGTGTTACTGAGTCTACTATGTCGCCAAAATCCACGTAGAACGTTAAGATACGTCGTTATCGGGAAACGAGGCCTTGATTGGTATGTGAAATCTACTATGCCACAGTGTTAAAGTATTGATTGGTATGTTAAATCTACTGTGCCACAGTGTCAAAGTATTGATTGGTATGTGAAATCTGCTGTGCCACAGCAGTGAGCCTCATCGTCTGCCTTTGCCAGCTTTTCCTATTTAAAGTCAGTGTGGGTTTAATTACCAAATGATGAGAGTGTCATATGGTGGCATTATGGCACAGGGTGTGTGGGAGACGCTGAGTGACAGTGGGACGCTGGAAGGGGACAACAGGAGGGGGAAAAGTGCTGAGACAGTAAAACATCTGTAATTTGCAATTGACTGGTGTTCAGTGGTTGCTCATGGATTAAAGATTAAAAACTATTGTCTGGCAGATGGAGGAGAGAGAGAGAGGGAGGGAGGGAGAGAGGAAGAGAGGGAGGGGGAGCGCCTAAGCAGAGCATTTACATTTGGATATAAGTAGCACCGTTAGGATAATCAGGTAGGCTAAAAATAAGCTGTCTCTATTACCAAATCTGGGCAATATATCTATAAGCTCTGCTTCCAGAGACTAACGCCTCATTGAGAACTTACCTTCTTTTTGTTTATAATACATTGTTTGGCCAGATTTGCCATCGCACATCACATAAAGACTGAATTTACTAGTAGCAATGGCTTAACTTTACACACCTGTAAGAATGAGAAGATTGATTGTCTGGTCTTTCATGGAAGTCTAATCATTTATAGAAATGTTTACAAACGAGAGAATGACAAGAAACAAATACAATCTTTCTTTTTTTACATTTTGAATCTTTCCATTTGTAATGTTGTCATGTTGCCATTATTAGCCCTGTTGCGGTTTATATCCTTCTTATTGACATGTAGATAATAGAACACTCCCTACTGTACACGTGATGTCATAGATGATAGAACACTCCTTACTTCACACGTGATGTCATAGATGATAGAACACTCTTTACTGTACACGTGATGTCATAGATGATAGAACACTCCTTACTGTACACAAGATGTCATGTAGATGATAGAACACTCCCTACTGTACACGTGATGCCACGAGATGATAGAGCACTCCTTACTGGACATGTGATGTCATGTATGATGTCATGTAGATGATAGAACACTCCCTACTGTACACGTGATGTCATGTTTGATGTCATGTAGATGATAGAACACTCCCTACTGTACATGTGATATGTTTGATGTCATGTAGATGATAGAACACTCCCTACTGTACACGTGATGTCATGTTTGATGTCATGTAGATGATAGAACATTCCCTACTGTACAAGTGATGTCATGTAGATGATAGAACACTCCTTACTGTACACATGATGTCATAGATGATAGAACACTCCTTACTGTACACGTGATGTCATGTATGATGATGGAACACTCCCTACTGTACACATGATGTCATGTAGATGATAGAACACTCCTTACTGTACACATGATATAATAAATGATAAAACACTCCCTACTGTACACGTGATGTCATAGATGATAGAACACTCCCTACTGTACACGTCATGTCATGTAGATGATAGAACACTCCCTACTGTACACGTGATGCCATAGATTATAGAACACTCCTTACTGTACACGTGATGTCTTATAGATGATAGAACACTCCTTACTTTACACGTGATGTCATTGTAGATGATAGAACACTCCTTACTTTACACGTGATGTCATATGCATGGTCTATTTCTCCAAACTGACTAACACCAGCACTTTTGAACATAAGCTTCTTCTCCAGAAATGCTCCATGGATATGGCCTTCTACTCAAGGGTGGGACTGATATGGGGGTGGGTAGTTTGGCATGCCAAAAAGTTTCTTTGATGAATCCGGAGAGGGGCTATCAGGAGGGGTAATGGCTGGTGCGCTGAAGCGTGGCAGACCACCTGAGAGTTGTGTTTGGGCAGCAGGAGGTCACCTGACACCGAGGCTCTGACAGAGGAGCATGGCTCTGGGTTTTCATGAAAGAGCCAGAGATGAGGAATTAAAGGCCCTCTTCAATAAAACATCACTGTCTTTGAAAGGCACACACGCTTCAGCTACTCTTGTAATTGACTCCTTGACTTTTTGGATTTGCATGGTCTCTCCAAAGGTAGCTCACCTGGGTAGCATTGCTTCTCTGCAAAATTACAGTGTGTTATATTAACCATAATAACCTTCTTCAGATGTAATACCTCATTACTCACAGCCTGGATGATTAAAAGTCATAGAACACAGACGAACTGACCAGCCCCCCCAAAAAATCAAAGCAATGTATTAATAAGGAATACACATTTATTGTCAAATGTGTAGTTGATGTATTTTTTTTCAAATCAGTGTAGGTGTTTTGGGCAAACTCTCCAGGCCAATATTGCTTTGTGTATACTGCTTAAGTAGTCTTGAAACATTGTTCTGTGTTAAAGGTGATTCATAGGGGAACTTGTACGTATTTTTCCCTCTGATCTCCCCCTGATAACTCCTCCTGGTAGTGGAACATCTGTCACGGTGTATGCCATGTTCGCCTGGTGTTGGGTCATATTATCAGGTGAAGGTGCAGTGTGGTTATTCCCTGATCCAGGCTACCCAGGCGCCCCCACCCCCCCAACAGCAGTGCTCATTAGCAGGCAAGCTGGGGCCATGAGGCTGGGGCTGGGGCCCAGGAAAACTGGGCAGCGCATCACATGGGTAATCCCTGCCAGATTGCTAGGATATCAGAAGTGACATCACAAAGCCAACAAAAATTAACATGCCTAATTGCATGCCAGGCAAAACATTATTCTTCATGATGAGATACGGCCATGGTTGGCGTGGGTGCATGGAGATTCTCTTTTCTCTCTCCCTCTTAAGCCAAGAGCCAGGAGGGAATCCTGTCTGGGTAGAATTCAAGTACATAATTTGTGGTCCTGGTGGTCGGTCTTGAATGCTTCCTAAAAATTAATGCGTATGAACTTGTGTGTTTAGTTTAGTTTAAGTTTGACTATAGCAGCCTCTATCAGTCATTCTAAACAATGTAAATACTCATGTGGTGAAGTGACAGGATTCAGGTGAAATTATCAATGATTTTTTTGGCATCGTAATTGAAAACAGATTCATTTTTTCCTCACCATGTGGTTTTGTTACAGCACTGTTCACAGTCTTATCCCTTGTGTGTTAGCATTAATAATATAAGATAAAAGTTTGAAGTAAATCTTGCAACCTTGTCTAACAGACTCCAAAGTTATGTGTGCCACCTGGCCTTATTTCAGCTGTAACAAATTCCTCATCAAGACGGGAAAAGTGAAGCAAAGAAAGATCAATTGGAGGAGGATGGGATCTTGGCAGATTTAATTAATTACTGCATATTAAAATGTTTGTTTACAGAAGTGAACAGCTACAAGAGGTCTGATGTTAATTAATTTAAAGTGTACTTCCCCCAGTCCCTGTGATGGCTTGACGGCAGCTGAGACACTCATGACAGGTAAGCCTGTGTCTCATTGGATTTCCATCAATTGCTTAGAGGTGTGTTGGAGAGAGAGAGATGCATAGTGCACAAATTACCCTGAATGTTGACATGATTGCACATTAAGAATTCTAATTAGTATGTATGGAAATTATAACAGACTACCTGAAAGATGTTACTCGTCATTTGTCTGAGGGTTAGTAGCCCAAGGGTTAGCGTCTGAGAGAGCAGGTCTCAGGTCATAAAACGATTGGAAAGGATGTCTGTTTGATTTGAAATTGCATAGCACACTCACTGTTTTGGATGCATAATTAGCCTTTTTTATGTTCCAAACTTTTGTGTGATTTTCAGGCATTGCTTAAAGAAGTCTTAACGGTGTTGTTTTGGTAGCTCAGAAGGTCTCCTGAGGTTTCTGTCACATACTGTACTCTGAGCTGTTAGCAGGGTAGATGGATTCACTCCAGTACATCACCTGGAATCAATAGTGATAAACTATACTAGGCAGTGTGGGAATAGAGAGGAGAGAGAGAGAGAGAGAGAGAGAGAGAGAGAGAGAGAGAGAGAGAGAGAGAGAGAGGGAGAGAGAGTGATGCCTAAACTCACGTAATGTCTCTAAGCTGCTCACTGAGAAAGATAAGCATGTTATGAGAGAGGGGTTGTTATTGGCCCTGCATAGTGCTGATGGTGTTGGTGGATCATAACCCAGGATGAATCCACGTTATGATCCTAACTTCTGCTTTCATTAGATATCAATGCTTTTTCTACACCTACTCCAACCTCGGCTCAGATGTCTGTCATGTCAGTGCTGGCTCTAGCCACATGATTATAATATGGTTCTGTATACTTTGAAAGGTCATCGCATTAACACATGTTACATCGCACCTCTCACTTCAATGTGCGTTATAGCTAATTAGCCCAGTGCTACATTTTGTTTGTATTAGAAAAGCAAAGGACAAAATTCCAAAATGACAGTATTACATTGAGCATTCACAAAATGACAGTAGGCCTATTATATTTAGCATTCACAAAATGACAGTATTTATATTAAGCATTCACAAGGGGAACACCTGAAACTGGGCTTGTTATATACCAGTTTGTGGGGATGCTTTATGTAAAGGAGCCCACTGACTAATAAACGTATGCCTTAGTTAACAGGAGCAAACCTGAACAACCTTATTATCTATGAACTATGAAATATCAAATGTTAATTATGAAGGTTTGTGGTGTGCATAATTAAGTTGTGCAATATATTTTCCGTATATATCCAGCTCTCTTCTAGCCTGACGATGTCATACTCATAATTCTAGTCAGAATATGAGTCTGATCCTGACCCATTGGGCTGTGATTATGGGGCGTGTTTCAACGAACCAGGAAAGAAAATGCCTCTTCGCTGAATTGGATACCTAGAACCAATTAGCGCAACGTACTATGACCATCTGATACATGACACTTTTACCTGATCCCGTAGGATAGGAAGGACGGCAAAAACATCTTTACAATCGACAAATGCCTTAAGGCGAGATACTACAGGTGAATAGGGTAAAAATCTTAAATAATAGGTATCACCATGAAACTTTCTCAGTTGATTACTCATGTTTAGATGAGAAAAAATTTATTACAAGTTTTTTGTATTTTGATGTTTGAATATGCAAATTAGGTATTATCTCACTAAATATGCGCTACTTTGCATACTGTTTAAAAGAAAAAATCTGATCATGGGATAAAGCCAGGTTAAAAATTCCTTTTCCATTTTGTTGGCATATTAGATGGGAAAAAAATTACAGAGGGATTTATGGATATCTACTTTTGTTTTCCTGAAAATACTGTCAATAGCCTCAAAAACATTTCGCCATGTTTTTGGGGATATAATGTTATATAATTCAGGCTAGGAATAATATATTTACAAATCCCTCTGTAAATGTCTTCATAACATAGTTGGGTACAAGACTGGAAAGTTTGGTGTATATAGGTTGAACTGAAGTGGAGATTATTTCCTTGGATTATGAGAAAAAACTCATTTTGAGAAAATCGCATTTAAAGATTCAAGGAAGTGTCAAACCATACCACGTGATGCGTCTGAACGAATCACGTTATCAGAAACCACCGCAAACCAATGAAATTGCGTCCTTAGGTTTAAAGCTCCGTTTTTACTAACATCATTGGTTACTACTGGAAAGGAAATGTCCTTATTTGTATTACATAGCGTTGTGTGGGAGCTCCAGAGCAACGATACCAAGCATGACATCAGAAAGCCGATAGACTGCACATTACGTTAGAATGCAAACTTTCCAGGAAACCTAGGAGAATGCTGACGCCGCGAACAGACAAAATGTGAATAAATATACACATTAATGTATAATTAGGATATTTTCTTTATGCTAGTATGAAAGATTACATGTTTAGGGAGTGAACTAGCTCAAAATCTCAAAATTGACCACTGCTGAAAAAAACGATGTTTTTGCCTGCCGTGTCCTGCTTAATCGCGTTTCTCTGTTCCTCTTTCCGTCAATATCTGTGAGATATGCTTGGTCCCGTTATAATTATTAGCAGTGAGGCTAGCTAGCTACTATGTGTTTCAATGGATTTAGCAAGCAATAACCTTACAATAATGGTCTAGAGAGCTTTAGTTAAGACAAACAATACTCTGCAACATTCGTGTTGCACATACACAACTAACCGAGTCAATGTAGACATTTAAAAAGTCGTGTAGATAGCTTAATTCACATAAAATATTTCCCACTAACAGGCAGAGACGCCACCATCTTTGTACTATTTCAAATCTACCGGTTAATTCAACTCAAGCGTTGGTTGATCATCTGTCCATCATCGTATAAAGCCCGCTTTGACAATTTTATTGGTCAGATCGAAAGCTGATATTGTCTCCCAACTAGCTCAGAGCCAGACCAAATCTCCCAGAACAAATATTTTGTGGGCGGGGTTTGGGCTGGTATCCAGGCTAGCTCTCTTCACTAACAATATTGAATCCACTAGTTAACATGAATCAGTATGGACATGTTAATCAACATTGTCAAGGGAACCTTAATAGAATGCGCTATTATTGCTGAATGGTTTCTCCCAAAGCTGTGTGTGTGTGTGTGTGTGTGTGTGTGTGTGTGTGTGTGTGTGTGTGTGTGTGTGTGTGTGTGTGTGTGTGTGTGTACATGTGTTTCTTAATTCACAGGCGGCTGCAATTTGTGGATGGGTTCAATCAGGGTCTGGTTGTCTTACCGGTGGAAAGATTGGTAGCTGAGGCAACAAAGGCAGATGCTGTGATCTGTGTCTCTACTGCTAGAGGCTTTTGAAGAATTGGCACAGTCACCATACGAGCAGCTCACATCTCTCACAAACAAATGAAGGCCCAGGGCCTAGAGTGAGATTGATATCTCTCTCGGAACTTCATCCAGACTATTCTGAATATTGAGAGAGGTGCTCTCCTCCCGTGGGGACGCACTGCTATTCTCCTCTCCTTTTCACCGCCACGAAGGGGAAAGAACTGTCCCAGTAGATCCCTCATGTTCATCAATATTCACTCATTCATCGTGAACTCTGGCAGCTGGGATTCTGAAAGGCGTTGTGGGATGAATTACGCCATGCTTGTCGCCGTGAGGATGTCTGAAATTGAGTTTGGAATTAAAATAGAACAATACCCAATTTTTATGGACCTCAGACACATCTATACATTTCACTTAAGGACTGAAAAGTTTTCAATTTGCTCTGTGGGTCCTCACCAGCACCCAGGCATTAAACAGGTCAAGGATGGATGTATCCAGTTTACTCTCCTCACTGAATCAGGAGCAGAATGTCCTTTATAAAGTTTAATGATTTAGCTAAGAAACATGAAGAATTTGAAACCATCTCTAATAAAACAGGAAACTCCTAAAATGATACATGGTAGGATAGGATAAGATAGAAATCTCCAATTGGGCACAGGCAAGACTCAAATACATAGTTCTACCCTGTCAAATCACTTGCAATGTTACATTGAAACATTATTTTTTAATGTTAATCCAACAAATGAAGGTCTCTGCCTCAAATTGTGCATCTCTGTCAACATCCACTGCGACATCGCAGTAATCAGTGTGACAAGAGGAGGCTAATGAAGTCACTTTTGAAGCAATAAACAGACAACAAAGCATGCATCTGTGAACCATCCCCTTTCAGGAAACTGTCACTCAACACTTGTGCAGTGGTCATGTAAGGGTATTTAGGGGTATGCAACATCCATATTGGCTAAACGGTAGAATGGCCAAACAGTAGAATGATCGTTTATAGCACCTATAACTGCAAACTAACGATGATAAACACGATAACAACTTCAACTACAGCAGTATAGAGAAAAGAGGGAATGTAAATGTAAAAGTTGTGGAAAAAATACATAACGCACACAAATAGGTGATGTAGTCTCATTGTCTCTCAGTGGCAGATATCGAGGTCAGATTTGTTCTAAAGTATCACTTTTCTAGTCTACTCTTTTCACTTCTGACTGAGATCATTAACCAGCCATTATTTAACAACTTTACAATTGAATCCACTTTCACGTTAGATGGCCATGGAATGCTTTGACCCTTTACAAAGTGAAATAATCATGAAGGCATCTTTGTTGTTGTTGTTGCTGTTGTTGTTGATGTGAAGTGTTGTGTACCTGTTGTGTTATAATACTAAGGCTAGGCTGTTGTGTATGAGTACAGTACTTGCATGTGACACTCGGAATAGGCAGGTGAAACAATGACATTCTCATGATGTGCTATACACAGAAACATCCTTTGGATTTCTTCTATAATAGGCCGAACGACGCCCCTGGTGGATTGCATCGCTAAGTGTGAAGTTACTACTGGATTGCATCGCTAAGTGTGAAGTTACTACTGGTCCTGACCACACGTAGAATTCTTCTCAACGAAAGATAAACTTAAGCTAAGTGCCGCGTCGGGAAACCGCTCTGCAACGTAGGATCCCTCTTACGACCGATTTCATGTCCTTTTTAGGCTAAGTGCGCGTTCGGGAAACGAGGCCCTGTTCTCTTCATCCTCAGGCCTCAATCATATGCTCATCAGTGTAAATGTGTTCAAATGATAAACAATGTTGTGCAATCTTTTTCTGACTGAGCTGTCTGTTTTGATAGCTCAAACTTAAACAGACGATGAGGGCCTGACACTCCTCAGGACTTTCGTAGGCCATCAGATTCTCCTTGGCATTATCAAACAGCTGCCTACATCACTTTAGACGTTTAGGTTCTGTGTTAGCAAGAGATTTAGCCAAAAGAATAGAATAGCAATGGAGAAGCGTATGGGATCAAATTAAGAACAAAAAGATTTTGAGCTTGTGAAATGATGTTCACATGTGAAATACATTTTTCTGTAGCAAAATTTGTATAGCAAAGCAATTACACATAACTTCACTATTACACATAAAGTTGGTCAGTAATGACAAAATAATATTTTATATATATACTGTATATATATATATACATAACAATATATCAATATTGTGTAGCATTAGCAATGTAGAATAGTATGGGGTCAAATCAAGGACAACAACATTTTGAGCTTGTGAAATGATTTAGCAGCAAGGTCATTATTACGCATAAAGTTTGTCGGTAATAACAAAATATTATAATATAATTGTATAAATGTATAAATATAAATATATAAAACAATATATCAATATTGTGTAGCATTCGCATTTGGGCAAATGTGTCTGCTTAATACCTTAACTATAACTAAGGTTAGAATTATGAATGTGTTCTGCTGTCCAATTCACAAAACAAATTCATATGATGTCCATAGAATTGATCTTATTTGTTTATTTTATTTTAATTTAAGTAAAAAAAAAAAAAAAAAAACATTAATTAAATAAATATATGTCTATTGTCTTACGTTTAATGTATACAATAAAGACTGTTGTATTTACCTTTTGACTCTAATCATTGTTTGCAACACATGAGGCACCCTACTGTATCCATGACGATCCCATTGATGTTATCAATGTAAATCAAGTGTATAGCCCTCAATATGTATCAAATGTGAAATAAAGAAGTAGGCCTACGGTTCAAAAGCTGCACATCAATATTTATGTGAAAGCAGTCCTGTGTGTGCATCAGTACATACTCCCGCAAAGCCCAGACAAAGAAACAATGAGATGATCATCCCTGAGAGGTAAATCAATAAGAAAGGCGCTACAAAATACCGTTTGTTATAAAATGGTAATTAGTATGGGTCTTGACCTCCCTCACGGCATCCCCAGTCCCCCACATGAGGGTCTGGGCATGTCCGGAGTTGCCACTTAATGACGGCAACATTACACACTCACTGAACATTGTCGGCTTTTGTCTTCATTCACATCGAAATGAAGTTCTTGGGGCCACGTTTATCAATCATAGAGAGGCTCCAGCTGTTCCCCAGTCTTTGGCCTGACTTCAGCAGCCGTGCTTACAAATTGTCTCTGAATAGCACGGAACACACACCCCACCTCCCCCTTTTGTCACTGTCTCCTGACAAATGTTCCTCCACAGCCTTTCCCAGACATGTCCGACCCTACCTTCTGCTCCACACCATTCAGCAGGGTTGGGGGGTTACTACGTGCTCCTTCATGCTCCCCTGAAAGATACTCCAATAGGCCCTGAGCCGAGGGGGCAGCATCTAGATATCCAAATGTACAAATCAAGCTTTGAATGACTCTTAACGTTGGGCTCCAGTGTAAGTGCCATGTTTTATGATAACAAAAACATCTCAGGCATAGAGAAAGGATCCCTTTCCAGCATTTATAGTGTATATAAATGCTGGGTTTCTAAAAACATGAAATGACAATAGTGAGTAAGGTTGAATAAAGTGCCCAGATTGTTTGCTGTAGCGGTTTGAGATGTGAGATAATTAAGACAGATTAGATGTCTTCTGGGGTCATACTCTGACTGCTTTGTTATTTCACTAGTTCAGTGTTGTGAAACTGTTCTTGTCGACCCTTTACATAATGTTTTGTACATCCACACAAGAATGAAAGAGTGTAAGAGAGAAATGGAGACAGTGAATGTTTGTGTGTGTGTGGGTGAAAGAGGGAGAGAGAGAGAGAGACAGAGAAAGAGAGAGAGTGCATGTATGAGGCAGACCGGGGGAAAGAGAGATAGAGAGAGAGAAAGAGAGAGAGAGAGACATTGGGGGTGAGAGAGACACAAATTGATTGTTAGGCGGCCAAATCAGTCATAGTCATCTTGGGCGGATGGATTAATGGGTTTGATGGCTGCTGCAGGTTCAGGCAGGGAGAGTGGTTGGAAAAAAGAGAAATTGGTTTTTGCCCTCGGGGAGTAAATCGATGTGAGTAGCATGTAAGCAGTGGACTGCTCTGAAGGGGAGACCAGCTTTATTGGTGGCCAAGTTTGGCCTCTTAAAGATGTCTATTTCTCAGAGATGATTTTCCTAAATCTGGCTTTCCCTGGCATTTTATGTGATAAGTAATGGAACGGAATAAGATGAACCCTGAATACAGTATACCTGAGTAAAATAATACTAGGATGGGCGACCTCGTATGGATTGGTACTCCATAAAATAGCCATCAATTAGGGCACCTCATATAAACACTACCAAGATATACATAAGCAATTGGACCTTCTTATGAAGACATCATGATGTGAGTTGCTCCCTTCCCCTATGTGATCCCAGAACTAGCTGTTTTGTGTTTGAGAACCTGGAGAACGTGAGGTTCAGACACGGATCAGACTGCCCAAGGAGGTCAGCAGCTGCAACAAATATCAAAATCATTTATCTGTGGCAAAATCTAAGGAGCGCCAACAAGATGATAGTTTCATTCATCTCCTCAAGGTGTCTGAGCGCCTCAACACCCGAGGTGCTGGAACAGGAAGCACTGATGTTTGGATGCTGAAGGGACCTGGAGGACTGACTCTTCATTGCTGCTGTGGATATGAAGGCATTTGATAGAATCTTTTACTGTGTTGTCCATAGTGCATTCTTCAGAAAAGATGATATCCTGCCGGTGAGCCATTGAACGTCCTTTGCTATGTCTCCATGGAAGCACCCTTTTACCATTCTACTAAGAGCTCTTCAACTCTATCAACTTTATACAAGTGCCCTTTGACAGTAGTGTTTGGCTTCCATATTGAACCAATACATTACATTACAATTTAAATGTGAGATAAATTGGAGTGGCATGATAAGTAATTGAGACATGCGTACCCATAACTCATGAATATATATATATATATTTATTTGAAAGGGCTCAGAAACAACAGAGGATACACTAGGTCATATGAAGAAAAATGAAAGCATTTTAGGAGAGCACCAGCTGGACTCACAGAAAGTTAGCAACACTGAAGCGGTTCCATTATGAGAGGAATGGGGTTCTGTCTGCACGTGAAACAAGCCTGAAATGGGAACATGAATGAAATTTGCCCTCTGAATTATGACAGAGGACCGGTGAGAAGTGTTGAATCCACCCACAGTGAATTTGGCTCGAGCCAGCACTACATGTCACCCCAGTGCAGACAAATCTCCTGAGTAACTGCTGCTCTTTTCCAAGCTCCATCCTAGGCAGATTAATCAACTCCCCCACTGTAATTCTAAATATTTGCCACATTTGCTGATTGGGGTCAGTGGCTCAATCCAGCATCAGGAAAAAGAGAACCCCATCATGATTTATTACCGGGCTGGCCACACATATTATTATGAAATGAGTTTATTAGCTTTAAATCTACTAGTAATGTGTTAGTCCTTTAGACCCCGTTCTTGCAATTTTCAGAGGAGCAGGCATGGGTGACGAGGGGCCTGTGTAAAACACTTGGATCTGAAGGCTTTATGGTATAACAACCATATATGCTTAATCTGGTAGGAGATTTCACCAAGGCCCACGTGTTACAGTGGCAATAAAGCACTGAGACCAATGGCAGTGTTTCTGCTGCCGATCTGTATTTAGAATGATGACTGAAGGCCTCCACTGAAGACCAGGGAAAGTGTGTTGTTGTTTTTTTTTGGCACTTTGGCATGAAGGCTGGTCAAATGGAAATTCCTGAGGGTAATGGATCGGTCACCACTATGTGTGTGTCTCATACTGTGACTTTATTTTTCAATTTTCAGTATTGTCTGAGTAATTTGCATAGTTATAGAAGAGCTTGACAAACATAAATCATCATTTGAAAGTTAATGTGACTCCATTTCACCAGCAGATATAACACAGACTAATCTATTTCTGGCTCTGGTGATGATATATATTATACCGCTACAAGGTTGATAGTTGCCTTGGTTGCCTTATGCATTTCATATTCAATATTCAACACGTAAATATGAAAGTATATCAAATTAATTCATAAGCAGCTTTTCCACAGACATTAATGTAAGGCCTAAATAAAGTATTTAGTGGTAATGAGTCATGTGACAACTCATGGGGTTTTTCCAGTCTATGAAAATGGAGGTGCTCTACCCATAATTCCTTTTGATGACCCATTAGATATTATGGGATAGCCTGCTGTGAGTGCTACAGTCTTGTTCCCACCAAATTTGTGTTTAATACCCAAGAGACACAAAACAACTAGGGTTCAAAACTTCCACACTGTATTTTCATCAGAAAAGCATTTAAGTTGTTTGTCCCAATCATCCTAGATTTAATGCAGGGTGCAATTGTACCAATTACTTCCTAAAGATTCCCATCTCATTACTTTTGATTTATTTACCACACAAACAGCATGCTTTGAACGCTACCTTGATTAAGCCAGTGTTATGATACAAACAATAGTGTATCACAGGAGTTTTCACAAAACAGACCGCAGAACACAGTTCTTACAGCATTGATTTTTCATGACAATAAAAATGTATGGTTAGGTGTGTGAGTCCATGTTTAGATGTAATTTACTCTTTCAAATACTCAAAGACAGTCATACAGTATGTTGAAAGTAGTATCTGATCTTGGTGTTAGAAATGCAGAATATGCAGTGCCTGTATTTGAGCGTTCCTATCTAAAAGAGTCTACATGGTTTACCAAAAGCTCCCGTTTGTGTTCTGCTCCTGGTGTGACTCACAGACGCTTCTGGCACCCGAGCCTGCACAACTTCCATGGCCGCCTCTTGTCAGCTAGGGAATATATAAAGATAAATGTTATTATGTTAAATTCCACTTAATGACACATTTTAAATTGTCTGAACATGGTCATTTTCTGGCTTGTGAATCAAGTGTAAGGAGCTAATTATGTGAGGATCTGAGCAAAAATAACTCCTCATTTTCAAGGATAATGGAAGCAAAATGCCGTAGATTAATGGTACTATTTATCTTTTTTAAATTTCTATTTCTCTTTGGTGATAGCTGCGCTCCCCAAGGAAAATATTCATAAAATGAAATTGAAGTTGTAACTTAATAGGTTATTAAAATGTTTGAGTGCATATCACTTCTCCTTTCGCAGCTCTGTAAATTTAAATTGAAGTTTTGCTGCATTTACAGAGTCACCGGCGCCGTTTCCTTCTGACGCACAATAGAGAGGGCACATGCATCTTTGTCAAGAGGTATTTGCTATTCTAATTTTATGGCAGGCCAGATTATCAAAGAGGAATGTCAGGACGCAGGCTGCTGACAACAGCTCAGCCTTCAGCCATGTGTTTCCATTAGGGGACAGAGCTGTCGGGGGGGTTTGGACGCCCTATTATTTTCCATTTCTGCCTTTTATCTTGATTTAAACTGAGAGTTGCTGCATATTCCTGGGCTGTCATTGTGCTTCCTTTATTCCAGAGAGAGAGGGAGTGTGTGCGGCACGGAAAGGTCTCTCCGAGCAAAGACGGCAGCTCTCCAGGGGTGGTTTGTAGATCGGCTCAAGTTGTAATAACTGTTTGTGTGTGTATGTGTGAGTGTGTGTGTGTACTGTGTGTGTACTGTGTGTGTACTGTGTGTGTGTGTGTGTGTGTGTGTGTGTGTGTGTGTGTGTGTGTGTGTGTGTGTATGTGTATGTGTGTGTGTGGGAGTATGTTTGGAAACACAGGCATGTCAGGATGTGAGGGAGAGAGAGAGGAATGATGAAAATTGAGAGGGTCCATCACCACCTGTCCTAGTCTGTTTTATACCAAGGTCAGGAGGCCAAACTTATTTATTTGCCTGAAAAGTTACGATGAAATTTTACTGAGTACTTTACAGTAATGATGAGCTAGATCAGCAGTCATAAATTTGTCTTGTCATTTGGTGTCTTGTGATGAACCGTTTATTATTTAGGCCTCAAGGACACAGCTTGGGATGTGTGTGGAAATAGGATTATAAGTGATGATATCGTTTTCATAGTGTCATATAACCCAATGACAAAATTAAGGGTAAAGCCAAATAGGGAGGTGCCAGTATTTAAACCAATCTGATGGAATTTAAATAGTAAATGTCACCTTATATTTGTGACACACATGCTTTTCAGAGAGGTGTTTCAAATGTTTTGTCTTATAAGTTTGTGATGTAAGCGTAGTTTAGTACTGTTGTGCCACAACATCTTAATCTCTCTGATTCAGATTAGTATGCACTTTTGCCATTATTACATGTAAATAAATCAATATACATTTAAGGACAGAAGGATGAAGGATTCTTTTTAATTGAGCTTTGATCTTAAAATCATCAAATTTAAGTACTATACGAAATTTCTCTTCCTATTTGTAATGAAAGGACTATCCGAGAGCCGTGTAACCCTTTTTGCATTACAAAATGAGCCCAAAGAGTCTTCATTGATCAGCTATTTAAACTCTCCGCTCCCTTGAGGATTTTAATGGCATAGAGCCACACCCCTTTACGGCCTCCTGAGGATCCCTCAGTGCTTGTGAGAAGTCTTTGGTGACCAATTGGAGTTCATTAATTACCAGTAACTGATACCTCTGATGCAGTCATCAGCCCTGGAACAGTCTGTCGTCTCGCCTGTGAAGATGCTGCTTCTCTGCACAAAGTGTGAGTCACATTCATTTGGTCCGTGTCACATTATTGTCATATTTACAGTGAAAAGGAGAAAATGTTTTAATAGCTTTTTTTATAGTATATTAATAATTTTACCTTCCACTTCAAATTGTCCAACCAGCAAATGTATCATCTCTGAGATGTTTCTTTTGTCGTTCCCTGAAGGTTTTCTGTTTCTGTTTTCTTTTTTTTTTCTGTTTCTACTTAGAAATCCTGCATGCTAAAAACTGTAGTAGGACATATTGGAACACCCAGACAATCCTTAACTGTTTATGCACATGCAGTTGATAGGCTGTCAGGCCCCCAGCGAGAGCTCAGAACGAAGGGAGCTATCCTTTAAACTGTCTGGCTGATATTCGGAGATAATACAAGAAATAAATCAGACAATAGAGCTGAATATTTAATTTGTTATCCAAATTCCTCATGGGCAAAATGATACAGAAATGGAACAACAGCCATTTTGCTTCTCCCCCCTCTGGAATTGGAACATGGCAGTGGCTGTTTCCGTGTACAAAGCCACAGTGCATTATCCTCTGTGTGTGTGTGTGGGAGGACATCTACCACGTGTTATTACATGCTGTTATGTTTGACTCAGACGTAGTATTACATGTAGATTTCATCCTTTCCTTTTTCCATCTGTGTTCATGTATATTGAGTAGAGACAGGACCTTTTGTGGTCAGAGCAGTCTGTTTGAAGGGTGAAGAGCTTCATTTAACTCTCCCTCCTCTCTGTCTGCTTCCTAGTGAAAGGTGCCTTCATCAGCAGAACGGTGGAGGTAGACACAGGGAATGAGCTTGTGAAGACATTATAAGAGCGCATGGCAGTCATTCAGCCCCTCTGGAATGGCGCTGGGGAGAGTGCCCCACTGGCATTAATCCCAGAGAAATTGTTGGCCAGAGGGAAGGCATTTTGGGCCTGATAAGATGATCTTTATAATGTGCACTTAATCAGCAGGTTTCCAACGAGGCGCCGGGTAATTCAGATTTGGAGAGTCATTCTGAAGGACAAAAACATGTCATGTCAAGTCATTTATGCATTTCTATTGTCCTTTAATGGGACATCTGCCCTCATAATCATCCTATGTGCAGCTTACTCATCTCTCTCCTCTGTCCAAACGCTTCACTGCATTCACACATGCACACATCTACTGCTCTGGCAATACTGTTAGAAAGTTAGATTTGTTTCGTATTGAGCACCTAGTGTAATGTCTCCTCAGCCACATATTCTCTGAACCCCTAAGAGAGATAAGACGGCTCTGTTGCATTAGCAACAGCAATCCAAACAGCACAGTCTTCCAGGCAACACCTCATGCCAAAGAAAAGGCCCATTTGGCCAGAGTTAGATTCTGTCCACTCAGCACATAATCAGAGCAGAACTGACAATGCCTCTTTCACTCTGCCATTAGGCCTGTTAGTGCCAGACTATACGGGGCTACTGTGGTTGAGAGAAAGAAAGAAAGCATTTTGGCCTGAGATTTCTCTCATTATCATGACTACATGTTTAATTCGTTTTACATTACTTAATTACTTAATCAGACATAGAAGGCCATTACACTCTCAACCACATTAAACAACTACAGTGGAAATTCAGATTTGAAAAAAAAAAAATCACTGTAGGTTAGTATACTTCTGGCAGATTATTTAAATTTTTCCCATACCTATAACAGTACCTAATAATGTATTTCTTTGTATTATTATTATCATTATTCTTTTTGTACTTAATTATTATACAGTTCTGTTTTCGGATTCATTTAACCTGACTCTCATTTTGTTCAACATTATACACAGTCTAAACAGTTGGCAACATTGTTCTTCTTTTAATTACAATTAAAAGAGAATTAGAGTTCTCTTCCAATATCTCTGCTCAGTTTTTACCCACGCATTTAAAAGATCGCTTGGTGAGAATGGTAGTGTGGAGGCAGTGAGCGCTCCTGGGCCCTAGTGCAGTGGTCCTGTGTTTATTAATGACTGTGGGCTGGTGTGCTGCCGGGATGATGTGATGGCGTGGCCAGGCCATCTCCAGGAGGCTCCCTCTACCACACCCTCGGGTCCCACAAATATCACACTTGTAATTTCACGCCTCTGATTATTATCGCGCGCCAGTGTATCTCTGAGCACAGATCCTCCACCCATCCTTTTTCCTCTCCCCAGCTGGGCGACTGTTTTATCAGTGCAATCCCCTCCCTGCCTCCCTCTCTCCATCTCTCTCTCTCTTTTACTGTGGTGTCCATCTCTCTCTCTCTCTCTCTCTCGCTCTCTTTCTAGCACACACAAACAAGCACACAAGAACTCATTTGAATCTGTATTTCTGAATGTCTTGCCTCCCTGGACCACTTGTGAGCCTCCTCATTCCTTTTTCTCCCATTTGCTGTTCATTTGCCACCATCTGCCTCAGCATCTGTCTGAGTAGCCAGGAGAAAGTGCATCTGCCATTGTGAAAAAAAAACAACCCTTTATTCTCATTCCTTATCCCCTTTGTTATGCTGTCATCTCTGAATTTCTCTTTCTTACATACTTAGCAGCACACGCATCCACACCAAACTTAACACCAAACTCATATCCCTTTGAGGACAGATATCCTGTACTCATTGAATTTATTCAGGATTCGCCCAGGATAGCACCAATTTAAACATCACAACCATCCACAAAACATTCAATCCAAATATCCTGCTCTCTACAGTATATAAGTATAAACACTCTATAAGTGCTCAAACATAATCATCTAAGTACTGAGCTAGATTTTTTTTTAAAGTACATAGTCAATGGTTCTTTCCTGGAGCCTCTCTACATAAACCAGTCTGGACACAAAAGATAAGTATCCATGCCTGCTATTTTGCTGGCACTATGCACATCGGAGAGATTGGGTGGACACCTACCTAAAATGACCCAACCTCAACAGAAAAGATAATCCAAAATGTACATGTCTGGGCATAAATCCATCAACATAATACACAATTCAATTCTTGAACTAAAACAACAATGACAACCAACAAACAAATGCCATCAATTGAGCAGAGCACAGTCCCCCCAGACACTAGAAAAGGTGATACATCATTCACTGCTGTTCAGACGACACTAATGTGATCACTGAAAAAGGGATACAAATCTCTATAAAGGTTACAATCTACAGTCCAAGACACGAGCCAGTCACAGCACCACTTGCTTATTGTCACCAAGAGAACAGAAAAAAAAACTCTGAACTTTGAAAAAAAGTGCAGTCAGAATGTCTGCCAATAAGGATAGAGCTTTTACTTGGGCAATCTAAAAAGGCCACCCCCAATCCTCCAGTATCCCTCCACTCCATCTCTTCGTGTACCCTAACTCCCCCTTTCTGTGCCTACTTGCCTGTTCCCCTCCTTTCCTTTTTGGGGCTTGCTGACAATATTCAGGGGGTGTCCTCCTGGCCATGGGCTCACCCCACACAAGCCAGCCAGCAGATTACAGACATTCTCTGGCAGTGCTGAGGCTGTGCAGCCCCTCTTGGGCAGTGGTGACAGGGCCTCAGGCCTCAGGCATCACACTCTCAGTCTCTCTCCCGGCGGTTTGGGGAATTAATTGTGTTCACAAGTTTGAGTGACACGGAGCCCATAATGATCTCTTCCCCACGGGGAAGAGCGCCATTTGTTTAGTAGACCTTACAAACTGTTTCGACCCTGCATCTTGGTCCCAGCCTCATTGGCGTGGTGAATTAGTGTCATTTAATTAATTCAGGCCCACAGCCGCCGCACCACACTCAGGCCCTGACTGTCATGTCTCCTTATGAAACGGCATCTCATTACAACACAACACACACATTAGGGCTCTAATATACTTTAGTCCATTGCACATTCAATCTACCAAGTATTTGCAATAAATTACTGTTCCTTTGTTAGGTTTACAAGGTATAAACCATAAAAGGTCTCACATTGCTTGACATAACTATACAGAGATGTTTATAATTACACAGAATGTCTTTTTAAGGTTTACCATCTAAAGTGACATCAATGACACTACCCACAATTCAGTGATTCTGTTATTACTTTTATGTAGTATGTTCATTTGTGAACCATGTTCCACGATATATATTTTATGGATGAAAGAGAATGGGAAACAATCAGAGCCCAATAACTGTACTTAGACCTTACCTACACCTGTGACATTGGCTAGAATGCTTCTTTAAATGGTGAGCCAGTCATTGCTCTTAGGAACTGATACACAGGCCTTGTGTATAAGAATGACATGTATACGAATGACATTATCCCTTCATTAAAATACAATGACAATCTTTTAATTTATATGATGACCATACCTTAATGTAGGGCCTGTACTGACAATACTTTAAATAAGCCTTTTACTTTTTCATTTTTATGGCACTAATCACAGATATACAGTGTAACTATAATTTCACAATTTCACAACACACATATAAGTGCAGTTGCCTTGTGTGGGATGTGTGGTCTCCATATTTCCTTGGGCACCTCCGTTCTCCATATTGATCCATAGGGAGCACTTTGCTGCTACGTTGCCACATTACACACTTTTCGCCAATTGCTCCGCATTCTGCCTTTTTATGGCCCGAGATCCTAATGGTCCTCCCCAGGCGCTGCCTGCAGCTATCACGTCACAAATAAATAGAGGCTGACACACTCATTTACCTCAGATCTACTCTGAGGCTCCAACCATTTTCCCTCAGAGATTATCCCTGTGAAAACAACAATTTCAAATCATTGAATCACATGTCTTAATTCTTACCCATGGGCCAAAAGAAGGCTAATGCTACATGACCAACAGATCTATTGGTATGTAAAATATTTACATTTGTAGTTTAACTAAAAATGCAGACAATGCCCAGAATACTATAATGGATTTAGCCAGAGGCCGCAATTCTGGCGAAAGATTTTTGCTATTTGAGCTGAATAGCCAATCAAATCATATCCCTCCCTTCCATGCTTCTGAAGTACCATGTTGATTGGCTGCAATTCTGGTCCGAGCCACTATGTTTGTTTACCATTAGAGAGCCAGGCCTGTGTGTGAACACAGGAGGTTTTTTTTGCACACGCTTATCGGACAGCTAGTGGACTATGGGGAGTAATGTATGGGATTAAATGTATGGGATTAAATGTCCTTAAAATACATGGACTAAAGTATTATAACCAGAATATCAAAATCCCCCTGGAATTTATATTTTAAATAGGGGACTCTGCTCCATAGGTTTACTTATTAACATTTATTTGTATTCATCTTTTTAAAACACATCTTTACTCACCTTCATGAATAATTATTTTGATGTCCAAGTTAAACACTAACAGTACCAGGTCACATTTCAGTAAGCATGTAACTTCTGTTGTGGTTTCATCTGTGAGATGTTTTGGCATCCTTGGCCATAAGGGAAGGTTGCCCCGGTGATCTTGTTTGTGTTCCATTTCCTTGCTTCTCATTGTTTTGCATGGCTCTGTCCTGAGGGGTTATTCTGCCCTGGCTGTCTGCGAGAGCAGTTCTACACGACCCCCGTCTCATCACCCCGTCTCACCTGTCTTTGAGAGCTGACCATCCACTGTTCACTGAAACAACCCAAGAAGACATCTTTCCTCTAGGCTTGAGTTAACTGGGTTCCAACAGGAAGGAAGGATCACATTATTATTAGTGGTTGGAGAAGCTCTGCCAAACAATAATGGTCCTCTCAGTGCCTCAGTATATGGTTGAACACTGGTTTATGTCTCTCATTTAAGACACTAGACAGGGGTTGAAAAGATCTTTATAGAATTGGAAATAAAATAAATCCTTGGTCTTGCCTCTGAAACAGGTGATACCTCTGTCAGTCCAAAACTAGTTCAGACTTCATAGGTGGAGCGCCAACATAGTTTCTTTTGTGGAAACAAGCATAACACCATCGCGTAACAATAGAAGAAAAATCGGATAGACAACTGAAAACCAACCCATAATGTCATCCATGTGTAGCATTTATTTTCAACAAAATAACATTTTGGTTTAGTAAATGTCTTCAGCCACATATGTTAAAAAGGACGACCTACACCACAATACAATAGTCTATATATCATGATAGATACGTTACCATATACCCCAATATCACTGATGTGTCATGATAGAAGTAATTATTACTTCAAATGTATGACAAAATGCTCCTCAGGTTTTAAAACAACAAATTAAACAGACATCTCCCCTGTGGATTAATAATTGTTGATACAGACTGATTGGGATGCCCATGCCATATAATCGCTTGTGAAATTGTGAGTTCTGTTGACTTAGGGCACAATATTTCTTAAGATCTATTGTTTGATCTATTGATAGCTAAGTTTGCAAATATTAGTCCCCTTTGGTGCCTATGTATGGTGTGTACCATTACATTATAAATAGTAGATTAACCCAGACAGCAAAAAACACTGGGACAGATCTGGGCCATACCAAAACATCTGGCCTGGATCTGACAAACAGCCATTCCTTAGTCCGAACGCAAAAAAGTGGCACGGATCGGCATAACAGATCTGCGGCGGATATGGGCCAGTACAGACATGGGCCATAGGTTTATTGTGTTTGCAGGAAAAAAAGAAAACACACATGCAGATGGACATAACACAACTGAATTAGGGGATCATTGATTTAATTTCACACCAAACAAATAGTGTAGCCTAAACTACAACTCAATTAGGACAGCTGTGGTCAAAAAATATCTTGCGTCCAAGTACAACCAAGTTTCCTTGGTAACCTATCGACTATCAGGACAGAAAGTTGAGTGTGTAAAAAGAACACCTTCTGTTCCACTTACTCTAGTCATTCACACCCATCTGAAAGGAAGGGCAAGCTCAGCCTCTGGTTCACTCTGACTCCCTGAAATAAATGTGCAACTGCTGGTAATAACAAACAAAATACAGTTTATTGATATTGTTATGCAAAAAATGTAATCTCTCAGCAGAGAAGCGGAGATTAATGCCTTAATGAACAGAAGAGGGTTGAAAAGTTAGCATGAAGTCATTGGATACGATACAGCATTCCATCACTCATTGATCTAACTTCTGGACTACACTTCCCACAACCCCCTGCGAAAACTGCTATCTGTAGTAACCCAAGTAGCACAAAATACAACAGATATGTAGTCTAGCCCACTGTGGTGTTAATTTATAGAGGTAAAATTATAGACTATATCCGTTTTGAATTTGCTATGCTGTTCATTACAGTAATGTTTGTCAGCACACGGTCAACTCTATTCCACTGGCACACTGTTTCCCTGTAATAATACTGCATGATAATACAGCGAGCCAGAATGTCAGTGGGTCATTGGTGTTACAGATACGCTGCCCTGCACCATGTTAGGTTATATTTATTTCTTATCCAACTGGTGCTAGAAGAGTCAAACCTTTCTTTTCTAGAGGGAAGTCCTGGCATCCACATAATGGTATAAGTTACAATATGAAGTGTCCAACTGCTGATGTGCCACAACCACACTTCACATCTCCTTGCAGAAATGCATCTCTAGTTTAATTTTGTAATAATGCTGTTTTCACTTGTCGAAATGTAATTGTGCAATTCCCGTCATGTTTGAATCAGATAGACATAGACAGAGAATCAAACAATCACATAAGCTGTCTTAATATTTTAGTCCACAGAGAAGATTTTGTTCATAATCAGTTATACAAATTAGATTATGGATAAATGCTATTTGATTCCATTTAAGTCGTGCATTTTCGGTAGACTGTTATTTGTGAATGGTAATATTCACGTCAGAAATAGTGACACAGGGGGAGACTGGCTATTGAGTCAAGCTACTCACTTGCCGAATGTAATCATGTGACTCATGCCAGGTTTCAGTCAAATACAGTTCCCAGTCCCCAGATCTATAATCGAACCTTAGTGGATGTTATGTAGATCCAAATGCCACCTATATATCTACCTCCTTCATACGTAAAATAACTAGAGACTGTCTCTATGAGTCTGTCTGGTATTAGAAGACAATTTCAGGTTTGTTTTTGTAATCCTTGTTGATTTGTGTCATCTGTCTCTAATAAATGAGGGAATTAGTTACCCCCTCCATTATAATAATCATCATGTTCATACTGGAGGATCATACGGAATCAGCATTGAATCTGTGTCTGAGACGTAATGGTGATACACAGTACTTTCCTAACACACAAACTACTTGAAGGTAAATTATTTATGAGTGATTGCTATCATCCATTACTGCTCCCATGAGAACAGCTAATTGGGCACAGATGGCAGGTAAACATACTGTAATATCCTGTGATATTGTGTTCTGTGACTGTTAGGTTTCCTGAAATGTTGTGTGCCTTTTAGGGAGATTTAGGGGGTGGAGTTAAGTGTGTGCGCGTGAGTGTGTGCGTGTGCAGGTGTGAGAATGAAGATGATAGTTAGTAAGTTGGTGCTGTCTATTTCGAGTTAAAGCGTGAGTTGTGGCTGAAACAGCAACTCGGTTGTTATATGCTTGTTGGAACAATAAAGCACGGGAAGTTTCCCACAAGTTTGACCAAGACTGTCTGGAGTTTTACATTGGTGTCAGAAGATAGAGATTGGACCTCGCTTTGTTTGGCTGTTCCTGGCTACCACTCAGAGGGCATTATGGATGGCTTCATGGGTGCCCGTTCCAAGGTGAAAAGTGAGTGTGAGGATTTGCCGGAGCTCCATGGCCTGTCGACCTGGGCTGACGAAAACTTTGGACCTTTGCGGCACGATGCCACTGATTCGCGCCACTGGCAGTACGGGAGGGCTTCGGATGAGCTACGTCACGACCGCAAGGTTGCTTCGGATGTACACAAAGATGGCGGCGCCCTGCACTTCGCTCCAGCAAGCCCGAAGACGCCGAAATTCTCTGGTAAGGGAAGCTGGGAAGCATACCGAGCTCAGTTTGAACTTTTAGCTTCTGCTGCATACTGGTCAGATGCAACAAAGGCCCTTCAGCTCGCCCTTTCGCTGACGGAGGATGCTTCAGCCTGTTTGCTACTTTTAAGCCCGGAGGAGAGAGGTGACTATACAAATCTAGTTGGAGCGTTGCAGAGGCGTTTTGGCGAATCTAACCTGAAAGACTCTCTACGTTGTGAGTTCAAACATCGCGTTAGGAGGCCGGGTGAGTCTCTCCGCGTCCTGGCTTATGAGATTGAGAGCCTCAGCAGGCGCGCGTACACTGATATGCCAGCTGCCATCCAGGGTGAGCTAGCCCGCGACCAGTTTATCCAAGCCCTTACACCGGACAAACTACGCTTGCATGTACAATTCGCCCACCCAGCCAACCTGGGTATAGCGCTTGATCTTGCCATAGAGAGGGAGACTGCAGTTTGTGCTACAAAGCAATCAACACCTCCTGCTGTCACAGTCGCTGCTGCGTCGGAAGTGCTAGACCAGAGGCCGGCGTGGGTGGACGAGCTGGTGCGTGCTGTGCGGACTTCGGCTGCCCGTCCTGAGGATGACACCAAGCGCCGCCCTGTTGTCTGCTGGGGGTGTGGCCAGCACGGGCACCTGCTCCGCCGCTGTCCTGCAGAGAGGGGCCAGCAGGGAAACGGCAATGGGTCCGGGTAGCCCCGACACTACGGACCCCTTCAGCCACTCACCGGGGACTGCAGTTTTCGCATGAAGGGGAAGAGTGCATGGACAGACTTATACAGACTGACCCTGTTGTAACAGTGGGCTGGACAGAGGTGGGTAACTTGTGCCATGTTCCGGTGCTGGTAGGAAATGTGTCATGCTCAGCCCTGGTGGATACAGGGTCCACTGCCACATTAGTTAGACCAGACGTTGTTCCAAAAGGGACCGTCTTAGAACAGACCTCTGTAAAATTACAAACAGTTACAGGAGAGACAGCCTCCATGAGAGGTAGGGGAACTTTTGTTTTCACATTGGGGAATTTAGCAGTGACTTTTACGGCATGGGTGGCAGAGGTGCGTGACCCATGCATACTTGGCCTCGATTTTCTAAGATTCATGGGGTGTGCAGTAAACCTGGGCTCTGGGGTGCTAGTTCTACCCGGTGGACAATGTGTTCAGCTGACATCCCCCTCTCAACAGGTAACACAAATTGTGCCTACCTACAGCTTAACAGCGCATTCTGAAGCAACTGGTCCCCAGGTGCAAATGATGCAGTCTAGCCCACCCGTGTCTCCCAGGGGCCATGCAGTCTTGCCTCCGTCTGAACAGACAAGGGACCTAGGGGATCGAACAGAGGCAATCAGAGACATTTGGAGAAAAAACTGTGCTGGTCTAGATGACCAACAGCAAATTCATCTGTGGCAACTGCTGTGGGAATTCAAAGACACTTTCGCTCTCAGCGATGATGAGGTGGGTCTCACACATCTAGTACAGCACCACATTGACACTGGCGAGGCACGGCCCATCAAAGTGCGCCCCCGCCGCCTACCCATGGTGCAACAGGAGGCTGCTGAACAGGAGGTCCATGCCATGCTCAAGTCAGGCATCATCGAACCCTCTGATAGTCCATGGTCGTCAGCCATAGTCATGGTCCCCAAGAAAAAGACTTCAAGATGGAGATTTTGTGTGGACTATAGACCGCTGAATAAGGTGACGAGAAAGGACTGCTACCCCATCCCGCGGGTGGATGAGACACTGGACCTGGTGTCTGGGTCATCGTGGTTCTCATCTCTTGACCTGCGGAGTGGGTACTGGCAGGTCCCCCTCACTCCTGAGTCGAGACCTAAGACAGCGTTCAGCACTAGCAGGGGGCACTGGCAGTTTAAGGTTCTTAGCTTTGGACTATGCAATGCCCCAGGGACATTTGAGAGACTTATGGACAATGTGCTAGCTGGTGTTCCCCGCCAAGAGTGCCTAGTGTACTTAGATGATGTCCTGGCTCATGGGAAGTCCTTTGAGGCTGCGTTAGGTTCCCTGAGGCAGGTGCTGGAGAGAATAGCTGGGGCAGGCCTTAAATTACATCCTGATAAGTGCCATTTCATGAGAAGGGAAGTGGAGTTTCTAGGCCATAGAGTGAGCGGGGAGGGCATTAGCACACTTGAGGAGAAAGGCTGTGCTATTAGAGACTGGCCAATCCCTAATAACCAGAGACAGCTCAAAAGTTTCTTAGGATTAGCCTCTTACTATCGCAGGTTTGTTAGGGGGTTTTCTTGCATTGGTGCACCGCTTTTCCGCCTGCTTCAGAAAAATCAGCCGTTCACATGGACCACAGACTGCCAGGAGGCATTTAACACTCTTCAACAGGCCCTCACACATGCACCAGTCCTCACCCCCCCAGACCCAGCCTTACCTTTCCTGTTGGATACAGACGCCAGCAACATTGGCATGGGCGCAGTACTGTCACAAACAGGGCCTGAAGGGGAACGAGTGGTGGCGTACTTCAGCCGCATCTTCAGTAAGAGTGAGCGGCGTTACTGCGTGACAAGGCGTGAGCTGCTAGCCATTGTGACGGCTGCTCGGCACTTCAAGTACTACTTGTGTGGTGTGCCTTTCACCGTCAGGACGGATCACGCTGCGCTCCAGTGGCTGATGTCCTTTCGTGAGCCAGAGGGCCAGGTAGCGCGCTGGCTTGAAGAGCTGCAGTCTTTCCACTTCACGATAGTGCACAGACCTGGGGCTCAGCATGGCAATGCGGATGCCTTGTCCAGGCGCCCATGTGCTGTGGATGGGTGTAGCTACTGCGACAGAAAGGATGCCAGAGAGAGAGAGCTACGGGGCGAGGAGACTGCTGCTGAACCAACATGCTGTGCATTGCAGGTGGTGGATGCTGCTGAGTGGGCTGCCCGTCAGGAGGAGGATGGAGACCTGAGGCCAGTGCGTCAGTGGGTCCTCAACGGGCACAGACCACCCTGGGAAGCTGTGTCAGGACTGTCAGTGGCCACGAAAAGTCTGTGGAGTAAATTCAATGTGCTGCGCCTGTCTGATGGGGTACTGCAACGTGCATGGAAGAAGCCAGCCACAGGCGAAGAGAGGTGGCAAGTTGTGGTGCCAAAAGACCTCAGAGAAGCCGTGCTGGGGTCCTGCCATGGGGGTGCCGGCTCTGGTCACTTCGGGAGCACTAAAACTCTCCATCGGCTACGCCAGGGGTTCTATTGGGGTCAGCACCGCCGGGATGTTGAGGATTTTTGTCGGCGCTGTGATGCGTGTGCGGCACACAAAGGACCCCTGGACCGATCCCATGCCCCCCTGCAACAACAAACATCAGGGGCACCGATGGAGAGGGTAGGAGTGGACATAATGGGCCCATTTCCCGTAACAGACAGAGGAAACAAATATGTGCTGTGTGCGATGGACTACTTTACGAAATGGCCGGAGGCCTATGCTCTACCTGACCAAGAAGCTGAAACGGTGGCAGAGGCATTGATAGAGGGCATGTTCAGCCGGTTTGGAGCAGCAGAGGTCATCCACAGCGACCAGGGTCGTAATTTTGAATCCAAGCTTTTTGCTGCCTTGTGTGAGCGTTTAGGCATGCAGAAAACACGCACAACACCTTTACATCCACAAAGTGATGGCCTAGTGGAGCGGTTTAATTTAACTATGCAGCAGCAGCTAGCCATTCTCACAGCAGCCCACCAGCGTGACTGGGACAGACACATCCCTTTTGTTTTGATGGCATACCGTTCTGCTGTCCAAAGCTCCACCAACTGCACCCCTGCTCTACTAATGTTAGCCAGAGAGATTCGGACACCTGCAGAGCTGGCATTTGGTAGGCCACCGGACTCTGAACATCCACCAGGCCCGGAGTACGCTCGAAAGCTTCAGGATCGCCTAGAAAATGCCCATGCCTTTGCCAGGGACCAGCTGGAGAAGGCCGCCATGAGGCAGAAACGGAACTATGATGTTAGGAGTAAGGGCAGAGACTTCCAGGCCGGGGAGTTGGTCTGGGTTTATACTCCTAAGCGTAAGAAAGGGCGGTGCCCCAAGCTAGACTGCCACTGGGACGGGCCTTGTAGGGTCATCGAGCGGGTGGGTGAGGTGGTCTATAGGGTACAGGTTCCCCCTAGGGGTAGGAGAGTAGTTCTCCACCGGGACAGATTAGCGCCATACAGAGGGAACGCCGTCCCACTGTTTGAGCAGGGGCCTAGTTCACAGGCAAACCCCGGGCCCTCTGCAGATTCAAATTCCTTGGCCTCCCCTTCTCAGATGTCCCCCAGCCTTAATGTCCCTGACACCCCATCAGCAGTCCCCGCTCACCCCCCTGTAGCACTGCAAGGTGGGACGGGACCAGACACGCGCAGGCCACAGAGACAGCGGCGGAGACCGCCACGGTTGAATGACTTTTGTTTGACCCCTCGAGGGCGAGGGGCTTCATAAAGGGGGGGGCAGTGTAATATCCTGTGATATTGTGTTCTGTGACTGTTAGGTTTCCTGAAATGTTGTGTGCCTTTTAGGGAGATTTAGGGGGTGGAGTTAAGTGTGTGCGCGTGAGTGTGTGCGTGTGCAGGTGTGAGAATGAAGATGATAGTTAGTAAGTTGGTGCTGTCTATTTCGAGTTAAAGCGTGAGTTGTGGCTGAAACAGCAACTCGGTTGTTATATGCTTGTTGGAACAATAAAGCACGGGAAGTTTCCCACAAGTTTGACCAAGACTGTCTGGAGTTTTACAATACTTTGGGGAGGAAATTAAAGACTTTTCAACATCATTTTCAATTTACTTCTACAATAGTACAATAAAGTTAGTTTTTCTTTATTTTTATACATCTCAAGTGGTATTAAGACTTACACCACTTTCCTTTGTTCCAAATTTTTTGTTTTATAAGTGACCACACAACTGGGATATATCAATATCTTGTCCACACTACTATCTGGTCTTTTAATACTTTTAACAAACATCAGAACCCAGTAACTGCAATGTCCTTTCCTGCCTGATCCGAAATACTAAAGGTTTAAGTAATCCAACAAATGCGAGGCATGGTTTCAAAGTTTCAAAGTTTCAAAACTATTCATGCTATGAAAATGTTTAGTCCCCTTTACCCTGGGTAGCCTGTGTCATGGCAAAGCAGAATAAGATTGATGTTCAGATAATTACACCATGCATTGTTCAGACGCTGAAATATTCATGTGACATCTTGTTGAGCTGTATCTTGAAGTGTATCTGTTGTTGTTCCTGGTATTGACATATGTCCTAACCCACCACGAGCATGGAGGGGGGATGCCAGAGACCACTGCTGAGCCTTCTGGAGGTCTCAGGGGCCTAATTCAATGAAACATTGACAAATGAAGGTGCCCACTTCACAACCCCAGAGAAATGCTCACAAAGGCGTATTTGTTGTTGTGCTTGTTAAGTATGGTTTAGGATCGGTATGATGGTTGTAGTACACAAAGGAATTTAACCTATTTTCCTGTGTAGCCTATAGCAAAATAAAATGGACAAATTCCTTGAGCTATGCATACTCCATTACGACCAACATCACTAAGGGCCTGATTTACTAACAGGATTGCGCCCATTTCAGGCGTAAAATAGCGGTCGTAAACATAAAACGGTATTTACTAAGGGGGGCGCAGCGCATTTAACGCTTTGTGGGTGTGGACGGGGAGGACACGAAAACGTGGGTGGAAACATGGGCGTCTAGAGCAAATAATAGGAGAGAAGATAAGTGCGCCTAATGATGTATTGCCTGGTATTTACTAAAACGTCTCTAATTTGCGGGATAATTCTCCGCCTCATAAAAGCATGTCTTAACCAGGAAGCGCATTTCCATTGAGTCTGAAAACGTTGATATGGCAGCAGTTATAAGAGCAAGGCGAAGATATAGACAGAGACAGCGCACAGAAATATTTTTTTCAACACGTATAACACTTTTTCAGTCAAGCGATCCACAAATCATTAGACGGTACAGGTTAACCAGCCACGCAATACTTCAATTACTGAACCAGATCAGAGACGACATCCAACCCTCCAACCGGAGATCAGATTCATGTTAAACTCCGGTCAACATTGCAATTATTGGCATCAGATCATTTCAAACAGTTATAGCATCAGCAGTTGGTATATCTCAGCCTTCACTCAGCCAAATATTCACCCAGGTACTCAACGCATTGCTACGGCGCACTGGTCAATACATTTCCCCACTGCCAAAGCTGAAATTAGAGACATCAAACAGGACTTTTTTTTAAATCGCAAACTTTCCGAACGTAATTGAAACCATTGATTGCACCCACGTCCATATATATTGTAGTGAACCCATGTCCCTTGTAGAAATAATGATTAATCTCGCCATGTACACATCTATATTGTTATAATAGACAGTTTATGCATTAATGCCACCAATAGCATATTCTTTATAATCGTGTTCTTTTAAACATCTCGCTGTAGGTGATGGCGGGCAGAACAACAATATAGCAGCGCACACATTGAATCAGGTTCAGTGATTGAGCGAACGTGAACCAATACATATACAGTACCTCCACTTCGCTGAACCTTCATTTTCTCTTCCTAAATAAATACCACGGAAAATGCGCAAAAACACCGTGCGTTAATGTGCGACCGCAGTTTAAGCAGCGGTCGCAATGTTAGTAAATCAGGCCCTATATAGGGCGGAGTAAACACAGATTGCCCAGCACGGATCTGGTTTGATAAATACCACGGAAAATGCGCAAAAACACTGTGCGTTAATTTGCGACCGCAGATTAAGCAGCGGTCGCATGTTAGTAAATCAGGCCCTAAATGTTTATAAACATGGACATATTTTCACATCACAAAATGTATTCAGCATGCTAACCACAGAGCTGTTACAGGCCCACATTGACATTTCCATTAGCTGAAGACAAAATGAAACCAAAGAAATTTCCTCACTGATCAGCTTCTCCACTCACAAACGAGCGTATGGTTTTTTGGTTGTTGCTCAGTGCAGGTTAGGCATGATGGGGACCACTGATCTGGTGGTCAGATCTGAGTCAAAGCTAACAAAACCTTTAGTTGGGACCTGTGGTTTGACTCAGTCATGACAGTCACATTCTGAAGTTTTAATAAGTGGAGTTGAGTGGAATTTAACAGAATAAAAAACTTTTGATTATTGTTTTCTTCAGATTCTCCTGTACTCCTTTCCTCCTTGAAGGGATTTATCCTCTAACCTTAATACACTCGGGTCCAGAGAAGGAAATATGCACACCCACTTCCCAAGGTTTTGCAGCATGGTTCAGCCCACTGTATTTAATGCCGTTTTTCTTTTGATTCATTAGCATTTTTATGCAAGGTTAGACACAATGGGCTCCATTATCAGTGAAAAAAGATTAAGGAAACCATCAATCACATTTTTGTAGGACACCATGAATCAGCCTCTCACTCGTCCTGGAGAAAGCTGGACCTCTGGGTGGTGAGGGGTTGCATTTTCGAGCGGGCACAGCACAGTTGGTAGAGTGGCATCGAATGGGCACCAGCTCCGAGTGGAGGGAAGCCAGAGAGCAGACTGTGCCCCATGGACTGACATTTGATCTTTCATATGCAATTGTCTGGCTACCACCTTTAGTTGTGAAGAGGACCGTGTGGGTCTGTGCGATGATTTTCACAGCAGAGGGATAGAGACCGGGCTACTTCTCTTGGGAAAAATAGCTCAGAACTTCTATCTAATGATAACAAATGACAGCTAATGAGTTGCCCAAACATAACAAATGGATAGAATTAAACGGCTAAGATGGAACCAGGTTTCATTAAAATGCAATAAGGAAAGAGAAGATTGGATTTATGGAAGTTGGAGATGTTTTGTGTAGATGAGTATGCCAGTATGATCTGCATGTAAATATAATTGATTGTTTTATTATTGTTGTGGTTGTTGTTGTTTAGATCTTTGGATGTTGGGGGCCAAGCAGAGAAGCAGCATTGACACCCATTGTGTTTTTACCTTTTATTATTATGGGATGGTACAAGCAAGCATTTTGGAGCCATTTCCTCTCCCTTAGTTTTCATGATACACATTCCATTGCAGCGCTTACAGGTCTGCTCTAATGCTTTGAAGTGAGCCTATGAAGAGCTAATTGATGAGACTGATTGGATCTATTTTTATTTGCTTATTTTCCTATTGAAAATGAATGTGGTGAAGTTTTATTTCTCTAGTGGTATACTGTCTTACCCTGTAGACTTCACCGACATACCAATCTCAAATTGAAGGGAATGTGTGGTGTTTGGGATCTGAAATGGCCAGTCTTTTTCCTCTTGTGGCAAGCTGTTATACTCAGGAGTGCAGATTAGTGAAAACCTTTTCATTTTAACGATAGCTTACGTAACATAAGATAATAAATTACAAAATAATGACTCGATTATTATACATATTTCGGCATATAAAAGTACCATGAGAAGAAATGGTAAGTGGTTGACTTTAAAATCTAATGCATGTTGTAACCTACATTGTGTAGACAAGCACGGTCCTGCACCAGACTTGAACTCACAACCTTGGACACAGGAGACTGGTGATAGTCAACATTACATCACCATTTGAACCTTGGGCACAGGAGACTGGTGATAGTCAACATTACATCACCATTTGAACCTTGGGCACAGGAGATTGGTGATACTCAACATTACATCACCTTTTGTTGACATTATGTTCATGTTTATGGCACCATTTTAAAACATCACTTTATTCAAGCAAACTTTGCTTTGTGTCTCGAGTTGTCATTAAGCAGTACAACATGTTGTATGTGTGTGTGCATACTACTACTGCTCAAGTAATTTGGAAGGATTTGCTAATGTACCTCTATATAGTGACAGAATTACTAACTGATCAAATCAATAATTTGCAGAGTGATCTGAAGAAGGATTTATGCTGTTTGTCCTCATGAGGACACGATAAGTAACGTAGCTAAGGCATTGCATTTCATATGGTATTCATAATGTACAAATTTGGAAGGCTAACATAAGTGAGGCAGTAATGTAAAGCATTATTTTGTGAGTTAGTAAGCTAGAGAGTTTCTGTCACATCAACATGAGGTTTTATTAACACTTAACTGTTATGCAGCTCAAAGCCTGAGAATCTAGGGGTGGTTCAAAAATAATTTTGGATGATGGAATTTTACATGATATAATATGCTTTCATGATATTGTTATGTCTTTTATTTTTAAATCAAACAATCTAATAACTATAATTTACAAATTGTAGGGCTTGTAAAAAATGCATTAAAATGACTAAAGAGGCAAGTCTTTAAACATTCTGTGATACTTGACCGAAAAAAACCAAGGTAGGTCATTCCACCACTGAGGCACCACTAATGAAGAGAGTCTTGATTGGCAGCTCTTGTTGTGGAAAGAAGGCTAAGATGTTCTTCATAGGAAAAAAGTCGTCGAGTACCGTTTGATTCCTTGAAAAGTCGAGTTTAATGCACATAATGCAATTTTTTTATGCATTTAACAATTTCTGCCATATTGTATTTTCACCCACATTGGGTTTTGTGAAAAAGTAAAAAAAAAAAAAAAAAAAAAACACAGATTATTTACAGACCAAGCCTCACAGATACAGATAGATACAGATGGAATTTAGACTTTTTAAAGCATTTGTCCTTCACAACTAATCGAAACACACTACACAGCAAGGTTGGTACAAGGATCCACTGCTGTGTACACAAACCCATGCCCCTGAAGTTCTCCTGCGCTGCTTGGCCCCTCATTGCTGCTTGCAGTTATATTTTAACATATATTCTTTTCATAAATGTACAAAATGTTTGCAACATTTCAACATTTGTATTATTGAACACATCGCATACTGAGATACTGTTTCCATACAGTATATTTGGCATTGAGCACAATTCCATTTATCTTTATGATAGTATTCCTTGAGGGCCAGTTTTCTTAACAATAATCAATATTGAAGTCACCAATGGCCAAAGTGCCCAAGAAAGCGGGGCTATGTGTAGGGGGTTTTCTTTTACTGAATCGACCTTGTCAGTGTAACAGTGGTGTTGGCGTTTGGCCCTGAGCATTCAAACACACTCTCAATCACCTCTGTAACCCACCAGGCCACACTCGACTGCTGCAGTAGCCCTTTGCTATGATCTCAATTTGTATGTTGTCTGAGGCTGTTATGACTTGACAGGGCAAAATAAACGGATTGATCTCTCTTCTTGTCCAAGTGATACAATGCCTTTGTTTGTGAGACTTGTGTAAAAATAGTAAAAAACTTGGTGTTCCCTTAAGGGGAAATAGGGTCGAAAATGGACATGTGCTGTATTTTTTTGTTAAGCCACAACATTTAAGACAGGGTTGTTTATAAACATAGTACTGTCATACCATTGAAACATAAAATACATAAGGATGGTGCATAAGGTCTGATCAGAACTGTCTGTACAGAAAGATTTTAAATCAGACCTTGTAAGAAGATTCGTCGATTATCGTCATACATACTGCAAAAACATTTGTATAGTCTTGTTTCTGTATGCAGGGTTTTCTGTAACAGAAATCTAAGATCAATGAATTTCTCCAGTCATGTTGACTAAATTCTAACAATTAGGCCTAAAACTATAGCAATCCACACCATTCTAGTGGCTGGGGATCAGAGGTGAAAACCCCAGCATTGTAAAGGACTGGTCCTCAACCCATTCAGCACATTCAGCACTAAAAGAAACTGACTGTTTGTTCCATAAAAGTGCTTAGGTCTGTGAGAGACCCAGACAGAGAGTGTTTTTATGTTTCTGTTTGTGCAAGAGAAATGAGAGGTGCAGGGTGCCAGAGAATATATCGGCACTCACTAAATCATTCTGTAATCAGCTCTCTATGCAGATCCAGCCATGCATGCAGAAGGCTGGGGTCTCAGGGAGGCCCCCACCACAGATTGCTACCACTGACCCCAGCTGTATCCCATCTCCTTTTGCATTATCTGTAACCTATAAAACTCCTGAGCGGCACAAAAGAGTTAATGATTCCTTTTGTTTAGTGGGGGAGGGTGGGGGGGACGGGACTGCGGCGTATGACAACAACAAATCCATCAAACTTAGCAGTGCTGGGCAAATCAGCACTTTTCTCTTTCCATGGCTGAAATGCACATATTGCACGGCAGCCCCACAGGAACAGCAGGCGGGCCAGGGGACAGGCCGGCCCCTCGGTGGCAAGGGAGGGACTTGATAAATGACTGGAGCAAACTTGGTTGTCACTGGTAAGGGAGGAGCCCCTCACTGTGAGCTACATCATCCTCACAACATTATTCTTTTCATGCAGCTTGTCGATAGAGCCCACTTGTGATTGGCGTGGTGATCTGGCCAGGTTAATTGGAATGCTGAACTGTGAAACGGCAAGAGGAAGTGGTCAGATATTGTCTCTCTTATGGTAACATATGAAGGACGTGTATCTGTGTATCGATTGTGTTCAGTGTTCACTGCTTCCATGTTTGAAAAAAGACCCAGACTGCTACCCCTGTAGGCGAAGGGAGTGGGAGCACAAACAAGCCGGTCAGAAGATGACCATCACTGTACATGGGAGTGAACAGATGCTTTTTATCAGAGAAGTAAACACAAATATGACCATCACAGTAAATGGGAGTGTACAGATGCCTTTTATCAGAGAAGTCAACAAAATTCATAGCACCATTTTAATGGAGGGAGAATATGGTTTGTAGCACCAAAGTAATACTCCACTTTTCTTGCATGGAAGGTTAGTATGTAGTGTACTAGTGTGCTGCTTGTGGTCACAGCGACCTCTTCCTCCTTCTGTCTGGCCCTGTAGTTGTTCCCTTGCTTCAGCGGTTCTTTTGATCATGGGGTCATGCCTCACATCAGATGGGTGCTACCTGATGCCTGATAAAAAGGAGGTAACTTAACACAGCGTTCTCCACGAGGACTTGTGCTGGCATCTCATGAGTCTGGCCACCGTGCACCAGTGATGCTATCACAGAGAGAGAAGGACTGACGTCACTGACGTTAAAGGATAGACTGTGATCTTCTCACAAGGCCTAAAGAGCTTTTTATGGCCATATTACCAGGTACTTGAAAATGGACATGTTTGTGTGTTTTTCTTTCCTGTCGTCTGCCTGCCTTGTCACCTTGAAGTCTTGTTTCCACACATAACTGAGTCCTGAAGGGGCAAAGTTCACCTTTCTTGTCAAAGTCCCATTTTAATTACCATCCAGGTGGCACCATGATTCATTGTTTAGCTGTTCATATTTTCACTGCTTGGATTCTGTCTCCCTAAAATGTGCCTTATTAATTTAGAAATGAATTCCACAAAGTGACATTTTACAAGAAATGTTTAGCATAGCATGAAATATTGTTGCTTCACTGAATTTGATGCAAGACAACTGAGAATTTATTCTTGGTTTCACATGTTTTCAAGGCCAATACAATGCATTATTCAAGTGTGTTTTACTGAATCCTTTATCCAAATTATGATGAATATATAATTATACATTCTGGAAAGCATACTTTTTAATATTAAGTGCTGTTTTCTGGAACGTTACTGTTTTGTATGGATTATCACAAAGTATTTTCCTAATATTAATAAGCAATCAGCCCATATGAAAGGCGTGTTCATCCATGACTTCCTAAAGACTGTACATCAGCAGTATAATGGATCTGAATCTGAACCTGAATAGTTTGATATCCTTGTGGTTGAAGAGATTGCTCGATGTCTGTCATCTCCATGTTGTGTGAGACAGCCTGTCAGTGGATGTCCCCAGCAGGCGAGAGTCTGGACACCTCCTTGGCGCCTCACTCTCCCAGGGCGCTGAGAATCTGCATCATCTCTGGGTGAGTGAGGAGCGGTGCCTCACGCATCAGGGTCCAGATTGGAGCGCTGGGCCAGTCTGGAGGTGGGTGATGGCACTCACATTCATCTCCTGCTGAAGCCCAATGACGTGAGCACCCATTGCCCACTCTTTCAGCTGCGAGAGCACTCAGGAAGATGGATTGGTTGGCCAGATCACCAAAGGAGGCAATGCATGCTGTTAAGAGGCTGTACATCACATGACTGCTCTCATATGCAAGTTTGATGAAAGATTTTTTCACGACTTATGTCCAGGGACCACTTTTGTGTCTGATTTTTCTCTCTCTTGCAATAGCTCAGAAATGCCACCGGAATTAATGGCATGGCATTAGTAACAATTTTGAACTTCCATAGTGCACTGATCCACTTGTGTTAATGTTTTATTGTTTATTTAATGTTTATTATTGTACAATGTGCAATGTTTAATGGAATACATATACAAATGTTCTCTGAGCACAGTGGGCCTAGTATAAGACTGAAAGGAGATTTAAATTATTTGGGGCCGATGATCAGCTTTTAGACTAAGACATAGTGATAGAATGATATGCTCAACGCCTAATGGCCTTTTGTATATATCACAAGTAATCACAAGGGACATGACTACCACACTTAGCTTTCATAGACATTTATGCCTTCCCACTCAGTGCAGGGGACGTCTCAGGGTTTGAAATAGGGTGTGCTTCCGTACCCAAGCATGTCAGTCTTGGCTGGATATAATTACCAGGGTTTGTCTGAGAGTGCAGGCTAAATTAGATCATTATGATGTGAGGTACTTTTAGTAATATTCTGGTGATTATCCCATTAATCAGCTTTATTACAGGCAGCCTTACCTACCAGAGGCCAGACAATAACACACATAGAGGAATTCCAGCCCATTCAGCACTCAGCTCTTTTCTTGTTACAGAACAAACCTTGTGGAAAAATCAGATCATCTGCAGAAATACGCCCAAATTGGTGCTAACTCGACACGCTATGATTTTTTTCTGTTTTTCCACGACCTAAAACAAAAATGACACGAACATTGACAAATTTGACAGAGAAATTTGTGCAAAAAACAACCTCTATTTGGTCAGTCAAGCAGCAAATATGTCGGATGATATGCTTTATTAAGCAATCCATTTTTCAGCAATAGTGGTGCCATCTGCAAAGGTTAGCGTGCATCAGACTCCTACAGAATTTCATCTGCCTCCGAGGGGCCGCCACAAACACAGAAGCACATTTTTCATGTGCATACAATTTGGGATGCAAATAGAATACTTGATGAAAGGGATGACCTTCTGGAGTCAGTCGCAAGGCAGGGTGGAACAAGAAGAAGGAGCAGAATGAGTAACCGCCCCCCCTGATCTGGAGCCAGTGTAATGTATCGCCCCTGTTTGCACTTCTTTTGAAACATGTGATTGATTTCCCTAACCTTTTAGGTATCTACTCTTGGCAAGATGTGGAGATGCAGCACCTTAAGCCCCCTGCAGGGGATACCTCACACCCAGACCTGGACCTTTTGAGTAGGAGCAGAATTGTGTTAATGGAACATGCCTTGAAATAATATTGTCACTATATGTGTAATGTTTTGGCCTATCTGTCTTTGTTAAAATAGTTGGTAAAAAACTGGCGCTCCCCTGACAGACTGGGGAGCAGTTACTCAGAGGTGCAAGGCTCATCCGTATTGTGTCTGGCAGCGTAGTCATCTTCATTCTCTTTGTCCTTACTGAGGAAGGTGATCTATCAGCCGAGGACATCATGGTGAATCCAGCCCGGCCGCCGACACCACCGCCGCCGCATTTGAACACACATCGGGTGTTTCAGCAAGTGCTTCCTAACGCAGGCCAGGATTGAGAATGAGTGAGCTGTCCTTGGTGCCATATTACTGCCTTGGGTTGATTGAGGTCCTCTGGTGGGCTTGAGATATGGGATACAATTGGAGGTCTGACTTCTGCTAGGTCATGTCTTTTCATTTAATGTTCTGTCAATATCAAAAATATTAAATAAAGACTTTGATCAAAATACCTTAGATATATTTTGTCTTTATGTTGTTAGTAACATTGTTCATGTAACATGTACTAAGAAAGCAGATTGCGTTTATTTTACATATCAACAGGTGTTTTCTCTTGATGTCTTATCTTTATGTTTGAGCATACCTTTCTGCATTAGGGCAGAGAAGTGCTTTTGTAGATTCTGTACCTGTCAATGTATGTGTGTATGTGTGTGTGTGTGTGTGTGTGTGTGTGTGTGTGTGTGTGTGTGTGTGTGTGTGTGTGTGTGTGTGTGTGTGTGTGTGTGTGTGTGTGTGTGCAGACAGATCACACGGGGCGTAGAAGAGCAAGGATGATCACGCTGTGATAATTCAAATGACTAAGAAGTCAGTGCTTGAATGACTCTGTCCCGCAAGGGGGCCACGACTCCCTGGGCTCGCAGATTTATTGTTTCCCCCGTCCGCTGCGGAGGTGAAAAGCACATCTATTTGTTTCCCAAGGTGAGAGTCTTTCCAAACACCTGCTGTTAAATAAGCTCTGGCAGACCTCTGGCCACACTGGCCAGGCCAGGGGGACTCTGTGGCTTTGTCTCCATGATGGAAGGCTATTGTTATTTATCTCCTTGCTACTGTATGTGTCACGGCGAAGGTGCTTAGGACTGAGTATTATATATAGACTTCCTCTGCCCCAAATAGAAATGGAATGCTATCTGTTGTTGTTGTTATTGTTTTTTTTATTTAATTTTTTTAAAGAACCTTGGACGTGTGTGTGTGGGGAGGATTAAAAAGCTACTCGCTGTATATTCCATCACCTGGGAACCCAATGAGGCAGAGTGTGTTGGTGACTGCGAGGTGCATCCAGGTTGCTGCACGCAACAGCAGGCAAGAGTGTGTTTTTCTGTAGATGATTAAATCAATACAATTTTGACAAGACTTGTAGGAACATGCCTCTTTATTTGATGCAGTTCCTTCCCTTCCTCTGGGAGGCATTCATCACCCGCCTGGCGTCTGTCATTTAATGGAGATTGTTCTTTAGTCTGTGCCTGATCGAGGGGGTGCGATTATGATGCATGTCCATAGTTTACAGAGATATTGACACAGGGACAAAGAGAGAAGCCTGCGGCTGATAGCCCTATATTCAACTCCCCCTCCCTCAAACACACACACACACACACACACACACACACACAGGAACCAGTTCCCCCCTCCCACACACAGGATGAATCCCATTGATATCCCATTGACAAATCAGACTTGACCGCCAGACCAAACGGAGGAAGCAGTTAAGAGCCCCACACTCATTTAGTTGGCGATTAACGCGGGGAGTCCTGATGTGCTTTCATCTTTATTTACTGTTAGTGGAGTGCCTCACAGCCATCTCTGTGCCTGATACTGTAATGTGCCCGGGGCTACGGCCTGCCTCTCCCTCACTCCCACTAGCTATACGGTGCGTGTCTGGCACAGCCCTGTTCTCTTCAGCACGGGAGGAGTTAATACTAAGAGCTTAAAGCCTGAGTGGGTGTGTGAGGAGAGAGCTGGGGTATGATGAATATGAGAGGGGTGGAGGGGAGTGGAGTGGTGTGGTGCTGCTGCTGGTGGGGGCTATGGATGCATATGAAACTGGGAGGCGCGGGGGAAACTAATGACAGGTGTAGCTGTAAATTCTTCATTCCGCAAGGGCTGATGGGAAATGCTTGGTTGTGCACTCGTCTGTGACTTTACAACTAATCCTGTTTGTAAGTTATTATTTATCTCTGGGAAAGTTTGTCAAACTTGGGCTTTGGCTTTTTTCCCCCTCTCCCTGATTTCCCTCTTGTGGCTCGCTCTTGCACATGTTCCTCACATAATTTATGACTGCCTGTGGTCTTCATGACAGATTATTAAAAGTAGAATTAGTTTTTTTGCACAGGATTTCTCCACTGGGAATCGAGAAGGCAGTGCTCCCAGGGGACGGTGCCTTACGAGGTCTCTCCATTACTAATAGAGGCTTTCTTGATGGCCACAAGACTAATGATTTGAATTTACTGTGGCAGCCGTCACGTGATCTGGAAGGCATCAGCACAAGAGACAAGAGGTTAAGTTCCTCCCCGTGGAGAGCTTTATTGGATTGTTTAGCAGCAGAAGGATAATGTTTTTGTCATAGACTGCTGCTGCTGTGCTGGTGTGCAATAGCCTGACTGCATGAGACAGACAGAGAGAGAAAAAGAGAAAGAGAAAGAGAAAGATATAAGAGCCAGGGGGAAGCTGCAAACAGACATAGACAGCACATGGAGTTACTGTGCCAGCTAGGGTGGGAGGTATAGGTGGAGGTATAAGTGAGACAGCAGGCAGAAAAATACAATCTTTTTAGAAAAGGCAAGCTCCCACTATAATGCTTGTAGACAGGGTTTTGAAGCAGTCTGTTGTTTTTTTTTTTATCAAGAAACACATATATCCTCTTTCTCATACAAAGGCAGTTTTTTCTCTCTCTCTCCCAAACACAAAAGCACACAAAGTGTTATTTCCATTCACCTGATGGCCGTTTGGAGTTTGTTCTCCCAGCATGCCTCTGCTGCATGGGAAGCAGAGGGGAGTCACAGCACAGCTGAGAGCCTCGGCTTAATCTTATGCATCATTAAGCACTCAGCGGCAAGCCAGCGCCGTTCATATACATCATCCACGCTTAATAAACATAATGATGACATAAGATGTAATTCTAGATGAATTTTCATTTTATAGGGAAATGGAGAATTCCTTTCAGAAAAGGGGAAAAAAAAAGAAAAGTGAAAAAAAGTAAATTATCTGGGAAGTACAAAATAAATGATGTTTTTTTCAACAAGATGAATAGAGGAGTGAGCAGCACTAGACCTGAGGAGGCTGGAAAAGAGAGGTGGGGAGATGGAGGGATGGGAGAAGGGGAAGGTAGACGTGGTATGAGTACGGTGTGTGTGTGTGTATGTGTGTGAAAGAGAGAGAGAGAGAGAGAGAGAGAGAGAGAGAGAGAGAGTGAAAAAGCTTGGGAACACTGTGGATGGGTGGCCCCTCTACCCCATCCATGTATTAATGGTAGAAGCCTGATGGACAGGCTACAAATGCCTAGGCAAGACTCATCCATCACAGCAGGGGAAATCAGTAGTATGAGAGGTAAGGTTTCAGACGGTGTTGACTTACAGGAGGGGAGGACTGGGAGGGGAGGAAATAGGATTCTGATGAAAGTGTGAGGGGGAGAGCACCCTTCCACTCAGCAAAGGGCAGCTTGGGCCTCAGGAGGGCCACGGTGCCCTGAGATCACCACTGCTCCTCCTCTCCTCTCCTCTGACCGCTCGTCTGGGTCGCGGCGCGGGCGTCAGCACTCCTAGGTGGGTGTCAGGGGGTTGGCATACAGGAAATGAGCCCTCTGTTTGAACCCGTGCCCACACCACGAGAACTAGCCAGACACCACAGGAGGTGTGTACTACTGGCTGAGGGGGGTCCTGGAGAAATTAGTGAATGCCTTAAATTCCACTGGATAGAATGAGGTGTATATAAATCCCCAGCCCTCTCTGTCAATGACTTCTGACACAAGAAGATAACAACCCAGAGCTTCAAATCCACAAATCAGGGCCTCATTAACAGCACTGGCACCTCATAAGGCTCCAAAAAAGATGGCTACCTGGAGCTGCAGCATGTTTGTGCAGCTGTAAGCAGGTTTTGCGTCATACGGGAGCGTGCCAGCGAGCGCAGCCCTGCCAAAGCGCTGAAACACTGCTGTGCCCCGTCTGATGGCTAACTAGAGCGCAGCAACAGCCCAAATGTGCTGTGTAGTTCCGTGCGTGTCTCAGGAGCTTGCTGCTCAAGGTATTGATGTCAAATACCAGCACATCAGGTTTGGAGCTAAATCTCTAGCCTTCAGCAGGTATTCTGTGGAGAATGAAATGTAAAACTTGAATTCTTCCTTTGTGTTCATTTATTTACTTTGTATATTCATTTGAGTAACACTGAACATTGCTTGTGTTATACACTTTTTTTTGCACAGGTGCTTTATTTTCTTCAACCTCTAAACATTCCGATGCATAAATCTAAATATGGCCTTGTAACAGGTATGTGCAGCGTGGGCATAGATTGTTAAATTATCCACACTAATCCAGCTATTTGAAAGTAAACTTTAAAGATCAAGCAGGACGTGAGGAGGAATAGGTAGACTCCTCTGATTCCCATCCCGCTCGCCCTCCGTGCTTGTTTTTTTTCTACCTATAACTCAAAATAAGAGCCTCTGATTTGGACATAATCTGTTTCTATTTAAGCACGGGACTCAGGCAGAGGCTTGCTGTTCCTGGTACTAGCAGCAGATTACATCTTGTTTTGCTGAACATTAAAAGTGTCAGTGGAGGGTGGTGGTTGCTTTTATATGCCATTATTAATGATTCTGAGCTGTCTGCCCCGTGTGGATGTCTAATTAAAACCCTAGCGTTTAAAGCAACAAAATGAATCAAAGAGATGGCAAGTGATCACCACAAATAATGTGGTCATTTTCATAGCCACAAGAGAAATAGTGTGAGGAGGAGTGCACACATCTGTATTCTTATGGTGCATTGTGAACTCACTCAATAATTATTATAGGATGTTGTTAAACCCCGCTTCTCTGCTGCAGTAATAATATTTGCTATCCTGTTCATTTCAGTCTTGGACTACCATTTCTGCCTCTACCTTCTGCAAAACAAAGTTGATTTAAAAAATAAAGATGAAATGTAGTCCTACAACAGCAGCTTTTTCAAAACAACTATTTTACCTCATGGTAAGCATACGTAACCTGACCCTTTGCCAAATCAACAAAGACTTGGCTTGGCTGTTTCTCTGTGGTGTACAATAGGCAGGGCTGTAAATTGACCTACATGACTCCACTCAGCCTCTCTTTCACTTTTGACCTCTGCCAGTAGCTTCTCATAGACCACAGCAGTGCCACCCTCCTCCCCTGTTTTAACCTGATGAATTATGTGTGAGGTTAATTAGCGCGTACACTTGCTCTTTCCATTTCCTCACTCCACTGGGCACATCATTTTCCTTGCCTCTTCATTGTTTGCTTATCTACTGGCTTTGTCAGATCAATGTCTTGCTTCCGAGTAACTAGCTGTCATATCTTACAGCGCGTAAATCACGACCAAGGCTTTGTTGTTGCCATAGGCTTGGCTTTGTTAAAAAAAGGTAACATTTGACAGCTTGCTTTTGTATTTGTGCGATACAAACCTATATACTGACCTTTTTTCATTCCATGTAAAGCCATATCTGCAGCCCGTGTTGATCTGATTAGCACTATGGTTTGTCATTCAGAAATATGTCTGTGGTGTCATGCGCTTGCATGGTGTGATCCACAGAACTCCCTTGCTCTCTCTCTCTCGCCCTCTCTTTCTCTGTCTCTCTCTCTCTCCCGTTCTCTCTCTCTCCCTCTCTCTCCCTCTCCCTCTCTCTCTCTCTCTCTCTCTCTCTCTCTCTGTCCTCTTTCTATTTCCCAACTTTCCCCTCTGAGGGGCTGAGATGCTGTGGTGACCACTGAAGAGGAACCTATGAGATTATCTCCAATCAGGTGCCTGAGGTTTGAGGTGTGGGGTGCAGAGGGTGGGCGGGGGGGCAGCATCTCTCCCATGGTTGCACATAGCCCACTAATGCTTCCCTTGCTAATGACTGCGAAAAATGCAAATAACCCTCCCCCTGTAAAAGTTGACATTGTCTCCAGTGATAAATTTTCTGCTGAGGTAAGAGACAATTTGGAGCAGAATTACAAGCAGGCTCTTTGTCACTCTTCGGTACCATTTACACCCTTAATTAGCTGTAATTCCACTCTTCCCATTAGGTAGAGGTGGGGAAAGCAGGAGAACGGGAGAAAGACGAGGTGAGATCACGACTGAAACAATAAAACTCCTTGGGAAAAAAGGTCACAGGGAGAGGGAGAGGGGGGAGCGCCCGCCTGGCTGTCCTGATTTCCTCTGAATGATACAGGGCCATCAGCTGGGGGTTTATATACAGCCCCACGTGACCGTGGCCAAACTGATGGGTGTAAACACTGATTAGCAGTGAGGAAATGAGCCTCACACTTTGTCCTCTTCTGTGTCAGAGCTTTGACTGAAGAAGGACTGAGGTCTACACGATTAAATGTGTGTGTGTGTGTGTGTGTGTGTGTGTGTGTGTGTGTGTGTGTGTGTGTGTGTAGTCCGTAACACTTCAGTACATTTTACAGGTTGATTTTAAGAGAGATATACCATGGTGAGGTAGGCCATTGTTGTGTGAACGACATGCTCAAACTTGTCAGGAAGCAGAAGTCATTTATTTCCTTCACTCAAACACACACACACACACACACACACACACACACACACACACACACACACACACACACACACACACACACGCTCACACACACACACACACACACACACACACACACACACACACACTCAAGGGTCAATGATCACAATGACAATGATGTTCCTGTCATGGTCCAGCTAACTGGGACCTTTCCAGAAAAACAAACAAACATAAAACTTTGAATACATTATTTTAACATGGAGTTACATTTGGAGCCTCTTTCACTTGAATGTAGTGTAAGGTTCTGTGAGGGAATGCTATAAATACAACAATAGAATTAGTTGATTTCCTGTAGTCCTCATCATCTGGTTGAGAGACAATACATTGTGGTGAATAATACCCAAGATTCAAAGAATTCAGGGTCAAAGGGTCAAAATGTTTACTCCTTTACATGTACTGACATATTTTTTCAACAAATTTACAACATTGTACTTATAGGAGTAAACTTAATGCAGAATACTTTTCACTCTTACTCGAGTATATTTGCAATTTAAAATAAATACATTGTTATGTATAATTATTATTATATACTCATTACATTAGTTACTTTTATGATACATTATTTCTATTCTTACACGCACAGCTTCTAGCCCAGGCCTACAACATTGATTGCATTTGGCGGCATTGGCCTCTGCTTCATACGTCAACAGCGCAGCGTTATTGAACCAGGGCACTTGACAGTGGAAATCTATGGAAGTCAATCCCAAAACATTAGGCTCCAAGTGGAAATCAGTGGAAATGGGCTGCACAGGAGTGTGCACATTGTAGCACTGGACCCAGGCATGGAAGAAATGTCCAAGTTAACAAGCTAATGTTAGAGGGCTTAAAATCGTATTGGCTAAATTTAATGTGACATGCCTAGTCTATGGGGTAAAAAGCTAACACTAGCCAGCATTTTAGTTCATGAGTGTATGGTTTATTCAAAGACTGATTGATACATAGGCCCACTGTCCGATGAAAGGCTAGCCTATCTCTCCCATTGTAGATGTAACTTTAGCAACTCATCTTATCTGTAACTACTCAAAGTATAGCAAGACAGCTCAGTTTCGTTTAGTGTAATATTTAAATGACATAATAGTAGCCTATAAGGTTAACAACACTATAACTATGTCCCAACCATACACAGCAAGCAGTCCTCCCATTTATCATCATTGGTAAAAAAAAAAGTCTAAATATGAACGGAGCCTAAAATACATAGCTTGATGTGACAATATAGTATAATACAATGATAAGCCTTTTATTTGCTTTAGTTATCAGTGTTAACGTTTGTGTGACTTGTTTTTGTGTTATTGTTTACATATTAATTATGCAAAGAGATTATCATTTTTAACTATAATAATAATGTTTTTTTTTTATGTTTTGGTGGAGGAATCCAAATTGCAGCATCCCTCCAGCCTACAATTTATTTGTATTAATATATTTTAATTTATATTTTTATATATTTTATTCGGACTGGGATTTTATTGTATGTGCAGATGGCTATGGTACGTTGTGTTCATTAGACAATTGGGCATAACCCCCCATTTGCCTAATAGGTGTGAAAAACATCATCATTTAAAGTTACTCACTACTTGAGTACTCATTTTATGAGTTTTACTTGAGTGCAGCTTATGCTTACTCTACCCACCTCTGGTCAAAGTTCAGCTCTTCTGTGTCCTCTTAGACTTCTTAACTCCCCACTACTGGTCCCTGCAGCCTCCATCTCTCACCAGTCATCCCTACTCAGACAGAAAGCACAGATCGGCAGTGCTTAATGCTAGGTCTCTCTATACAATAAGGTTAACCAAAATTCATTTCAGCGTTTCAGTCTTTCACTCTGCCCCTGTAAACCAATAGTGAGTTGCTTCTCTGTTTATGACACACATAATGATGAGTGAAATCGAGTCTTGCCATTTACGCTTCGCTTGACCTCCCCTCCCACCAGTGGTCAGACCGCCGTGTTGGTCCTGTTGTTGAGTCTAATATCTAAACGCTTGTGTAATGTGGTTTTCTGGTTGCCCCTAATGAGTCTGAGAATGACCTTGTTGAGAGAGAAAAAGATTTGTTTATCCTCGGGGCTCATTGTAATGGTGTCTAATTGATTCAGTTAATAAACACATCAAAATACTGGCCTGTGGTTCATTATGTGGAATAAAAGAGAATCCCGCTAGCCCGAGCGCAGCTCGAGAAGACAAGTTGTCCTAGTCACACAATGATGTTTGTGTTGTCATGGGGTTAGCACAGTGCTAGTAATGACATGCAATGCCATCCTTTCTACTTGTGCAGACACCCTGTTTTACATTCATATGCACAGGTATGCTGTACTGGACCCCCCGGTGCTTCAAACAGTGCTGCCTGAATCATCCATTAAAAGACAATGATATTGTCCATCCATCACTATAGATATTTTGGAAATGATAGTTTAATGTACCTTTTTAACTACATATAACTTTATGTGTTTCTCACCATGGTTCTTTTTTTTTGCTAGCTGTGTGAGAACAGTGAAGCGGGCAGTGAGGAGAAGAGAGAGAGAAAGCCATTGTGTTTTTTTCCCTGTCATTAAGTCGTGGCGGGGAGATGATGTGAAAGCTGTGTGTGTTCCAGAGGAAGTGTTTATGGCCCTGCAGGAGTCTTGTTGGGCTCTGCTCGTAGCTGAGATAATGGAAGCATATACGACGCAGCAAGCCATCTTAATGGTAACAACGAGATACACGAGCAGCCAGGACAAATATACACAGCATTTCACTATAACATTTCAAACTGTATCTTTTACATTTTAATCCTGTCAAGGCTTGGCCTGTAGTTATGAGAATAGTATTTGTTGGAATCTGGGGAGAAGCTTAAACTGAGTTTATGTTTTCAAGTATTTTTAGATATGCATTATTGCCAAAACTGTGTGTATGTGTTTAATGGTGATTTTATGTATGAGTGTGTTTCCTAAACTGAATTGGGAGTCATACAAACACAAAACAAGGCAAAACTCTATGGAAATCACTTTTATGAAAACGATGGAGTGTAGAACTTCCTGTGTCTGAGCTGAAGAGTACAAAAGCAGAGAATGCAGTCAAAGCATTTTAGCATATTAGCATACTAGCCATGACAGACCCAGAGATGAGGCCCTGGTGTTGGGAAATCTGCAGTTTCCACTCACTCTGAGAATGTACAGGCCTGTCAATCATTCCACTCCTCCATCCCCTCCATCTGAACTCTCAGGCCACCCTGTGTGTGGAGGAGAAGAGACGTTGACTCCCTCGGGTTACTCATGACAACACACTCCCTAAACTATATTATCCACACCACTAGTGTGGGACCTCTGCATGGGTACTGAAGGACTCTCGCCAGACTCGGCATGGCACCTCAGACCCTTCACCAGCCCCTGGGGAAGTAAATTAACAACTAAGAGACAGGGACGCCAGCCGACCCTAGACACCAGTAGTCAGCACGTGGTCTATCACCCAGCCTTAATCTCCTGAAGTACTCAGTGCAGAAGTGGAGGAGAACTGCATCCTCAGGCACATTGTTTATGTGCTGCTCTGTGTGACGGCTCTCTGTGTCCTCCACTTTGTTTTGTTTTTCATGGTACTTAACACTGACATTGAATGCCATGTGTGTTTATCTATCTCCTGTAGACTAATCTGTTTGAATTACTGCTGGAATTTGTGGTAGTCCCATTATGTATTAGAAAAGCAATTATCACTTCATTAAATGTCTAAGGTGTGAATGCAAGGCACAAGACTAAGCCATCTGTTGAATTTGTTTCAAGAGTCCCTTTTTGATGCCATCCACTAAACAACATTTTGAACCAATTACGGTGCTACTTGGTAATTTAACTTTGAAAATGGGATGTCTTCTGGTACTTGTCTAATAATAGCGATGCATATGGCGAGTGTTTGGAATCTGGTAATGAGAGAGATGGCCTCCTCAATTTGTCTTTGAGATCAGAGGAAGGCAGATTGTGAGCCCGAGGACTCAATTCACCTGAGCATATGTCGGAATAAGAAGGTTCACAATGTGGTAGCAGATTTGATCCCAAACTTTGTGCCCTATTTCTTTGGGGTATAAAGAAAAAACATCATGTTTCAATGCTGAAAGACATACCCAGCATCATACATAGAGCAAACATATTGCCTAATACAAAATTATTATTGTGAAGTGATAAGCTAGTTATGGAGTAGATTGATGCACCATAAAGTGTGAGTATGGAAACAAAATGTGAGCATGTGTGCTTTTTCATGGCTCCCTCCCATTAGTGGCTCATCTGTCAACGATACATTTCTGAAATGTTTGAAAAACAGCTTTCCTCTGCTTCATTTGTAGACATTCAAACACGCAGAGATTAATGACACAAGGGCAATGTCATTGCATTAAATCCCAAATTCATTTTCTCAAATCAATCAATCAGGGCCATAATTAGGCTGTATTGCCATGTTTTGAGTGCTGCACCCCACACTGAGGTAATTTGAAGAGTGAGTGCCTTAAAATATGTGCTATCAGCTAATCCTTAGATTCTTAAATCTGAGCCACATGCCTCGGTACAGATATATGTGTCTGAGGGAGTGTCATCAGTCTGAGGCTCTCATCTCTAAGAGCCCACCGACTGAGCAATCCGCATGAAAGGGAATCTCTTGGGAAGGGAAGTACATCACGTCATCTGCAGACATTAGTCTTGATAAACCCACAGACCCAGTTTCTCAGGATTCCAAAGGATTTAGACAAAGACTTCATATTTCATGCAGTTGTAATTACATCTGTGCAAGCCTTTATTGGGTGACATTTTTTTCATTCATCCTATTTAACACGCGGTACAATCTCATGTGGCACATTTAAAGAGGGCAGGTTGGAGCTATTATCATGTGTTTAACACTTGTTTAAAATATGACTCCGTTGAAATGGTCTAGATAATTAAATCTTATCTGTTCTTTTTCATTTGAACACACGCTAGCACTAATTTGAATAATCTGATATTGATGTTTTCTTAAATGAGTTTCAAATAAAAGAGACAGTCTCTTGTGTGGGCTGGCAGGGTTTTTCTTCCCCTCTTCACAATTCAGGGTCGGAGGATTTATTGACAAACCAGAAGGTTCTGCTGGCAGAGGAATTGGCCTCATTTGTTTTCTATAGCTCTGTAATGGCAGATCAGCGCTTAGGGGCGCGGAGGTGACAGCATCTGGCTGGAGGAGAAAACATCCATGCTGATTTTATTGGCTCTCTTTTAAACCATTCCACCTAATGTTGTTGGCCTGATTAGGTGAAGCTGGGAAGGTAATCCAATTCCTGCTATCCAGATGAACTCTCTTAATGACAAATTGTTTAGAAGAGGACAATTGTCCAATCTGAACGGCAAACCATTTCCAGCAGTTACCTTAGCATATCGTGCCATGGCATTTCTACTCGAAGGATTGCTTTCACTTTGCCATGCCTCTTTGGCAAGACGAGATTTCTTTGAGTCAGGCCTGATGGTAAAGACACACACTGAGGGTTGGTTTTGAGAATTCCGGCAGGATTATGTTTGCCCCCGTCCACCTTTAATCATCAAATGCAGCATTACTAATAGTCATTGGAAAGACATTTGTGTTTCTTAAGCTGCGGAAAAAAGAGAAAAAGTTCTGTGGATCTTGAGCCGCTTCTTAATGAACAGGTGTCTACATAACACAGCCCACCTCACAGATGGTAACATAATTAGCATTCATTATGGCAGGCTTTCCAAGGCCAAGATATGCATGGCTATGAGGGCTGGCTAACCTCTTCACCCTCTAGCAGGCCTCCTTGGGGGGAGATTGACACATATTTTCTCTGGGATTGGACAAAGGTGGAGGCCCTTTCACAAAGTGTCATCCTGATCCTCTGCATTGGCTGAGATGCCTGTTAAACCACAGTCATGCCAAAGGTCAGTCAGCTCTCTGACCACCACACTATGAATATCGAGTAATCCTTTGTTATAATCCTATGAACAAAGTTATTAAATTAGTGTCGGCTGGGTCCCATTCAATGTTTTAGAAGAACAGCTTTTTATCCGAAGGAGCATGAAGCCAGGGGGGACAAAGAGAACTGGAGGTTTTCTCGACGTATGCTCCTATCCTGGAGTCTGTGCATGCACTGAAGCAATTTCACACACAGAGCATATGTCTCGGTGACAGTCTTCACTCTGAGGTTTAAAAACAATGAGCTTTTTCCTGCCGCTGCGGTGGTGTTTTTAAGTCAGTGGTTTGTGGTGGTGGTCAGGTCAATCCACGTGCATGTCAGCTTTCATGCCTGAGTGCTTCTGTTGTGGAGCTTTGAGGGTGTGTGTGTGTGTGTGTGTGTGTGTGTGTGTGTGTGTGTGTGTGTGTGTGTGTGTGTGTGTGTGTGTGTGTGTGTGTGTGTGTGTGTGTGTGTTGGGTGCTGAGGGGTGTGTGTGTGTGGGGGGGGGGGAGGGGGGTGTAGAGGCTGCTAGGGGCAACAGGAGTATGCCTGTAATTTTCTCCACTTAGAAATGAATTCCATCTAATCTCATTTCACCATGTCAAATGGCACTGTGACATGCTGTTTTCCTCCGTAACATTTGGTTATGCTGCAGCAGCTGACTGCCTCCCGATGCAGGCTGACACCCTCTGGTGTTTAAAAACTTTGCTCTTTGCGATATTCCATGATGTGGGTTAACTGCAGAGCAATACAAAGGCTAAATAAAGCCCTCTGTTGGCTTGTGTGGCAGATGTGGCTTACTGGTGGCCTGTTTTAGCGTAATTCATTGTGTTTGCCTTGCCCTGAGACAGCGTGTGGAATGTTCCATTGAGCAGAGACATGTATAATGGAGAGCGAGATCATTTAGCCCATCCAATTGCTTTGTGATAGCAGATAAGTGCGTGTAAATAATGTGGTAAAGCACTCGGAGAAAACTATTGGTGTCAAAGTAGCAGGACATGGGTCATGTCTGTTTAAGGATTTACAGGTGTCTTAGTGGTTTATGGTCCATTCACGTCAATACTTGAATTGAAAGGATGTCAAACAGGATTAATTAGGAGATTAGCATTGTTAATTATGACATTTGGCTAGTGGATGGTGGATTAACACTGACCTCACATCAATCTGTGAACCTTTACAAGTGACTCTGTAGCCGTGTGCAACATACAGTGCCTTTTTTTACCAAACAAATTAACACAAGAATTATAATCTTAGTTCCTGTTTAATAAAACTCCGATTTAATGACATAGTGTTTAAAATATAAATCTATGACCAATAAATATCACATTGATTTTAGGACATAAAATCTCTAGTATACACAGTAGGAAGGCAGCTGCCATGCACCCATTCCTATAGAGGGGTTGAAAGTGTATTACTTAGGACTGAGGAAGCATAATATGCAGTTTTTGTGATCATGTTAATTTAAAATGTGGGACTCAAGACAACAGTTCCACGTACTCTCTCACACACACACACACACACACACACACACACACACACACACACACACACACACACACACACACACACACACACCTCCACACTGCAAGTAAGAGTAGGAGAGAAGGAGCTGTTTGCTGGAGTAATGTATGGGTCTGTTTAAGTAATGGCCAGGTAGTGCTAGATGAATGTGAGGTGTTCAGCTCCATTACAGCCTGCGCATCAGGAAAGCATTATTGCATTAGCCCTGCTCTTTAAGAGGAGATTGGCTGTGTGACCAGCTTCTGAACACACTCACACACACACTCACACACACACTCACCCCGCTCTGGACGCCATCAACTACAGCTTGGCTCATTGCTTTCAATGATAAAAATGTACAAATTGCCAGCATCTAGCACAGAGACTCTTCTGATGACTCTCAACTGTTCGTCAGATGAAAATGTGTGGCTGTTATCTGCCAAGAATGTTAAAAGGATGCTGAACATGGATTTTTTTTCAGATGAAATATTATTATTATTTCCATTATCCATGAATAGCATTTTATACATGCACAATGCAAATAAGGGAAGCTGCAAGGAACGGTTCAAAGTGTTGATTTTAGACTGTACATTATTATTATTATTATTATGAACATTTTATATTATAGAAATTAAAAAATAAATGTTACCATCTACAGCAATAATGTGAATGTACTCCATCCATTTGACTGCAGTATTTTGAACATAGTATGATATTTCCACCCACGCTGTTTGGATTTCTGATTAAGGTTTGGATTAGAAATAATGAACACAAAATAGTCTAGTATCAGAGTGTGGAGCATTTGTCTTAAGAGTGGATGTGTTTTGCTGCTCTTTCCAATCCTCTGTGGTGTCTTTAGACAATAATGATGTAGGGCGAAGTGATAAGGGAGATGCTCTGTTTTGTGCTGACAGATAGAGATGATTATTGATAACTCTAAAATCAATCATTAAAACCTTTTAGATCAATCATGTTTCAGGTAAATGTTTGACTTTCTGTTATGCATACATCATATGTGATATACGGTGATTTATGTATTCAATGTAAAATATTTGATTTTATAGAAAAGACCATGGATATTTTGTTATGTTCTGTTCTGCAAAAAAAAAACTATGATGAATTCAGTGGTTCTTAACTTGTAAATGTACAATGAGAAGAAATTGTATGCACATTACTTTAATGAGCCTATTTGCAGAATGATAAAAAAAAAAATCATTGTCATGATCATACACTTTGCAGTCATCATTAATTTATTGATGCATTTTCCTCTCTAAAAATCCACAAAAATGGTAGTAACATTATATGTAGCCACTTATGGATATTTGCTCAGAGAGAGAACTCCATTGCAATTTCTCTGTTTTATTTTGACTCACTGCTGAGCTTCCCATTAGTGGAATGGCAGCCAGCTTAGTGAGGGCATTTTATAAAAATGGATTTTTAAAATGGGTAATATTTTTCTGAATACTTAAACTTTCATACACAAATAGGCATACTTAGTAGTATGTGTGTGTGTGTGGGGGGGGGGGGGGGGGCATATATACGTTAGAGAGTCACTATTTAAACAATGTGAGAGGTTGCGGTCCAATGCATCTTACAATTGTGTCCAAAGTTTTACTACACATTGTGCATCACACACACACATTCAGATTACAAGCATTTCTCTGCTTATATGATCACAATCATTCACTCATTCTTCTTATAGGAAACCTATGAGTACATTACGTAAGTTCCCAATATGTTGTAAAGTCATTATTTTTGCATGCTGTCATTAATCTCTTATCTCCCTTTCTACACTCTGCATCCTGTATGTACATCTGCCCAATGAATGCCAATATGATGTATGTGTGAAGTACTGTATGTGCTTGATTCTATGTGAATTGCATATGAATTATCTGCTTACCTCTTCTTTTCTCACTTTCCCTCTCTCTATCCCACTTCCAAGCCGGCCACAAGTAGATGGGTCCCTCCTCTGTGCTGGGTTCTGGGTTAAAAGGGAGTTTTTCCTTGCCACCATCACCTTGTGCTTACTCTAGAGGATTCTAGCGGACGTGTCTATGTGCTGGCTTTTGCCTAGAAAATAATAAAACCGTTTCCCATATATTCATTTCTCCCTGACTCTTTCTATTCTTCCTATAAGCTTATTATCACCAGGAGTGGAACATAGAGCAGTGTTTTCCTCTGATAGGATTTAAAGCTCATGTATCCAAAAGCACCATTGTCAGTAGCTCAGGCCTGGTGTAGTTTCAATGAATTTCTGACCCTCTTGGCATAAAAAGCCTTAATGGAAAACAAAATGTCTCCTGTGATTCATCCCGTTGTTATGCTAAAGACACTAGCCCCAAGTGACCAGCACTCTGCATCTCTCTGGGATGTTTGCCTATGCTCTTGGAGAGGGTGCTGGTAGGAGTTCCTTCTGGGCTCCATATGGCTGTATTGTCTTGGTAATGTGTTACAAAGCACCCCTCTGGAGTATGCTGGGGGGCCCACTGCTGGAGGATAAACTATTGCTTTCACTTTTTGTCTTTTGTGTGTGTGTGTGTGTGTGTGTGTGTGTGTGTGTGTGTGTGTGTGTGTGTGTGTGTGTGTGTGTGTGTGTGTGTGTGTGTGTGTGTGTGTGTTTGTGTGTGTGTGTGTGTGTGTGTGTGTGTGTGTGTGTGTGTGTGAGAGAGAGAGAGAGAGTGTGTGTGTTTGTGTGTGTGTGTAAGAGAGAGAGAGCGCGATAGAGAGAGAGAGCGAGAGAGAGAGAGAGAGAGAGAGAGAGAGAGAGAATCCCCAGGGGTAGACAAACAGCCTGAGGGCAGGTTGTTGTCGGAGCTGAGGGCTGAGGGCTGTGGGCTGTGGGCACGTGGCAGACCCTGGTCCCCTTGACCACTGCCAGGCAACACTGAGGAAGCCCACACCGTGCCAAACACGAAGAGACTAGGGGGTGGGTACAGTCCTCACTGCACAGTTAAGCCACCTACACCTAGTATCCTACATCTAAACAACACAATTTCTACAGAGAATAAAAACATTGTGATAGTGTGACACTCTTCAAACATGTCTCTCAAATGTCTCCATGTAGGTTAGAAAATAATCCAGTTCCAAAGGGATTTGAGCTGCAGCCAGTCACTTCAAAATGTCTTCCTGATCTGGGGCCAGTCACTTCATAATATCTTCCTGATCTAATAAATTTGCCTCCTGTCATGCACAGTTTCAAAAAGTAGGACATCTTCAGTTCAGACTCTTTAATCCCTTTGTTGACATTCACTGATTCAAATATTTTGTATAACTATATAAGTATTTCTAAACTACGTATTCTTGAACTGGACTTGGTTCCAATATGGCCAAAGCAGTTTCATACATTGCAGTTTATACATAAATTGCAAAAAAGAGGTTTCATTGAATTAAATTAATTAATTTCCAAACAAGCTCTAGGCTCAGGGGCCTCATTACAGAAACTTCCTAACTCTGAAATCCTGTCTTATCTTAAGATAGGAGGGTATTTAGGATTTTTGGCATTACAAAAGGAGGTTTCCTAACTTAACTTAGGAAAAGATCCTATCTTATCTTAAGATAAGAATTTATCCATTACAGAACCAACCTAACTTAGGAATTTCTTAAGTTAGGATTCCTAAGTTAGGCGGCTATAGAACCTGTCCTAAATTCAAAATAATTGTCAGTTACTGAAAAGAAAATGGCAGCAGCACTGTTGGTAGGTCTGTTTGACAATGAAGAGTAACATCACAACAGGAATGTAATGGCAGAAAGACTGCTGAGACCACATAATGATGTCTTAAATTTTCCTGACCATATTTTAATTTAATTTTATCGCCTGCCAAGACATTTAATTTTGAATTTGGTGGAGGAATTGCGTCCAGCTCTGGAGAGGCCTACAAGGAGACATGGAGCCTTGCCAGTGGTTGTGCAGGTAACGAACGCGTTGCGTTTTTTTGCTAAGGGTGACTTCCAGACTGAGGTTGCCAGCCTATCTTCCGTTTCGCAGCCTTGTATTTTGCGCAACCTCATGGAAGTCACCAATGCCATCTGCAATCTTGCGCACCAATATATTAAGTTTCCTTGTGGAGAAGAGCTGCAGCACATTAAGGAGGAGTTTTTAAGACAGGGTGGAATGCCAGGGGTAATTGGGCTTATTGATGGGTCACTTTTCCCCATCAAAGCTCCAGGTGGCCCAACTGAGCCGGCATACGTATGCCGTAAGGGATACCATGCCATCAATGTCCAGGCCATAGGGGACCATAATATGGTTATACGGCATTTGTTGGCAAAGTGGCCTTGATCCATCCATGACTCTTTTATATTGAACACCAGGTGGGTCCTTCATAGACAGTAACATCAATAATTGTTTTACTTTACTTGAAACTGTATTTAAAATATGCACTGTATGCATTCACAGTGGTATCAATGTGTACCTGAGTGAGGGCAGGGCAAGTGGATGGCTTTTGGGGGACTCTGGATACCCCTTGAAACCCTACCTGATGACACCAGACATGAACGAAAATACAGAGGCAGAGAGGAGATACAATGTGTCACACAAAAGGTGCCGTAGTCGTCAGGAGAGGTTGTATGGTGTAATGGAAAGGAAGGTGAGACATACTGCTTTTGTGCATTCGATAGCATAGTTAAGAAGTGTGTGTTAGGAGTATAACCTTGAAGAAGAGGGTATAGTGTTATACCATATACACTTAAAAAGAGAAGTGTATGTTATAATGGCAATACATTTGTGTTGTTGTAGATGGAGATGTCATGATATGAGTGGGGGATATCTTCAGTATTCCCCTGAAAAAGCAGTGATGTTTGTGAAGGCCACTGCTGTGCAGGATGGCTAATCTCCCAGACCCTGAGAACATCCCAGCCATGGTTGAAGATGTAGAGGAAGGCCATGATGGCATACATGATGGTGCACAGACTGGCAGAATCGCCAGAAACAACTTAATTGCACATTATTTTACAAGATAATTAAAGCTTTATTAAAAACAAAACATTGCAGTTTGATTTTAAATATTTCATTCAACAATAAGAATAACAAATATAGCTGCAAGCAGCGATGGCGGTTTCCTCCTCCAAACATTGCGAACCAGGGAAAAATGTAATTTTGTGACAATTTGTCACTGTATAGAAAAATCCATGCTGCAGACTTGCCAATGGGATATTAAATTTCATATCCAACATTTACAATGCTTTTGCCTTGAAGTTTAGACTGAGTGGAGGTTGTGTGTGTGCTTACCCTGTGTGTCTGTGAGAATGTATGTGTGTGACACCAAGCTGTGTGTCTGTGAGAATGTGTGTGCGTAAAATCAAGCCTGCGCGTGTATGTAGACAGAGACTGAGTGTGTGAGACACGCGCGGAGGAGCACAGTAGCAGAGGGAGAGACCTTCTACTGAAAATCACCCTAGAAATTAGCCAAGCATGCATGTTTCAAATATTCACCAAAAATCTACTTTTCATCTTACAGTCAACTTTTTTTTCAGATTTGTGTACTAAACATTCTCAAGTGTCTTCACGTGAACTTGTGATTGAATCAGAGTATCACTTTTTGACCTGTGGATGTGTAAAGCATTATTTTAGCGTTAACACTGTATCCAATTTGCTTTATATCAATCCTTTTTCAAGATATGAAGTTGCCTTTGCACATGGGAACATGTCTTCCAGTGACATATCAAGTTTGTGAGGCTAGGTCTGAAGATCATCTCTGGTGATTTTGAAGAAGATTTGCCAAAAATTATAGGAGGAGTAGGCTTTCAAAGGTTTTTGATAAAACCGGAAATAGCGGAAAATCTATACACCGGAGGTTGACGCAAAGCAAGGACCATTTATTCGTCTTGATCCAGGGAATCCAATGGTACCTCATTTTTGAAAATCAGTCATACGGTTCAAAAGCTGCGTGTGTTAAAACAAGTCCAACTTTGGCCTGTTGGTGGCGCTAGAGTGGTCTAATGAGAGCCATGAAAATTGGTGTCAATGAAGAAGGGACTGTCCTCAATGAGTGTGCCAAATTTCACAAAAAGTTACCATATGGTTCTATGGGCTGCCGCTGACTCACATGGTACAAGAATTTTTGCCTACAATAACAATAGGTTACCTCCCTATGGAGGAAACCTAATTAAAAATGTACAATGTAAATATGAATAAGGTGTATACATATGTAAATGTGAATAGATATGTATGTAGTGCAATCAAATTTAAATAAGTGTGCAAATTACTTAATTTTATACTTCATAGAGATCCAAGTACCTTCCAGATTTAAAATTTTTTCATAAATGTAAATTTGTCCTTTTCTAATTGTAGCCTCTCTTTCTTAATGTTTAATGTTTCCCGCATTATTGTCAGCTTCTCCTTCTCCAACTCCAGAAGCTCCTCCTGTAGGCCTGTGCACTTCTTTTTAGCTGTAGAGAAAGATGTAAAACTGTGAAACAGTAGCCAAGACCAAGGGTGTAGTTCTGTATCAAAAAGTGGTAGGGATATTCCCTCCCTGCAACCTTGCCTTATTGTACAGATGAAGGTTCATGGTATGCCTATGGATTCACTTTTTTTGGAGCCTATTTGTCTCTGAGTAATTCTGAGAAGAATTGATGTGACTTCAATATGCGCACCACGATTTAAACGCAAGTGCAGTTAAGTATATATCAGAAAAGGTGGTGGGGACAATTTCAAGCTTTCAGCAAAAGTGGGTGTGGACATGTCCCTACCGTCCATAACATAAACTATGCTCTTGGCCTAGATTAACAGATACATTAAACTTCAACTGGTCATGATGGAGATAGCATTGTAAAAATGCACATTTAGTAATTTCAATATTTAAATAGCAAAAATAAACTTACCAGGCGATGGGATGACTCTTGCAGGTGGCAGTTCTGCTGTCACACTCTGAACTCATTAATGTCAGCATGACCTGAGTTGAGGCGGGAAGCTCGACACTTTCGTGTTCCACCTCCTCATTCAGGCCCACCTCTGTGCCGGTTGAAATGCCTATAATACACAACACAAATGATACAGACCACTTTTTCTTTATGCTGTCCACCGACCGAGTCACAAACCGCCGCGACCGCTTCGGTGACCCTCTTGCCATTTGATGTCTTTTGTTTTCGATGTTAATACCGGGGTAAATTTCCCAAACAATAAATCTCTTCTGTCCCCCACTGCCACAACCAACGCCTCAAGCTCATCCGAATTAAAATTAAAAGCCCTTCTTTTTTTGCCCTCTGTATTCGCCATGTTGTCTTGTATGTTCACCAAAGACCAACAACCAACGCTTTTTAATGTTAAAAGTGATGTGTTCCATCAATCTCGTGCACATTCTAAGTGCAGAAACAGACATAACTTGACAAAATCTGATTGACAGAACAGTTAGGATTTCCTAAGTTAAGATAAGATAGGAGGCCAAAGATAAGATAGGAAACGACCAACAGGTTAAGGATTGCTTCTGTAATAGGAAGTTAGGATTTTTCCTATCTTTGAGTCCCTAACTTGAGTTAGGATGAGCAGTTAGGATTTTTTCTGTAATGAGGCCCCAGGTGTTTTACCAGTTATGTCAGGGCCGGTGAGGCCAGGTAAAAGAAATGAACTCAACAGCAGAGTTATTTAATAAGGAGCAGCAGGCAACAGAAAAGTCGAAAGAAAATTCAAAAATCCAAACTCCAAACAGACTACAGAGGGCGTGAACCAGGCCGGGCTGTGACAGTACCCCCCCTCCTACGAACGCCACCAGGCGTCCAAGCCAGGGCCTCCGAATACTGCTGGTGGAAGTCGGTGATCAGTGAGCGGTCAACTATCAACCTAGCCGGGATCCAGCTGCGCTCCTCTGGGCCATAGCCCCGCCAGTCAACAAGGTACTGGAGTCCCCTGCCTCGACAACGGACCTTCAGGAGCCGTCTTACTGTGAAGACCTCACCACCGTCAACAAACCTGGGAGGAGGAGGGGGTTTGGAGGGAGGGGATAGGGGGCTAGAGACAAGGGGCTTGACTTGGGAGACATGAAACGAGGGGTTAATGCGACGCATTGTCAGAGGTAAGGCAAGTCTGACTGAGCAAGGGTTGATTACCTTCGTGATTGAGAATGGTCCGATGAACCTGGCGTTTAGCTTGCGGCATGGGAACTTGAGAGGTAGATTGTGTGTGGAGAGCAATACCCTCTGTCCCACCCTGTACGCAGGGGCTGCAGACCGATGCCTATCTGCCTGTTTCTTAAAGGCATCTGAGGTGCGCAAGAGCTGGGTCCTGGCCTGAGACCAAATCCTCTTGCAGCGGCGCACGAATGCTTGAGCAGAGGGAACTGCAACCTCCTCCTCTTGGGAGGGAAAAAGGGGGGGCTGATATCCCAGGCAGCAGTGGAATGGGGAGAGACCAGTGGCAGAGGTGGGAAGAGAGTTATGCGCATAGTCCATCCAGGGTAAGGTCTTGCTCCAAGAGGCAGGGTTCATGCACCTAAGAGCCACCTCCAGCTTCTGGTTAGCCCGCTCAGTCTGTCCATTCGTCTGAGGATGGAAACCTGAAGACAAACTGGGAGTGGCACCAATTAATCCACAAAAGGCTTTCCAAAACTGTGCAGAGAACTGTGGTCCACGATCAGACACAATATCCGAAGGAAGACCATGCAGACGGAAAACATGAAGGACCATCAGCTCAGCAGTCTGTATAGCAGAGGGTAATTTGGGTAAGGGGATGAAGTGAGCAGCCTTTGAAAAGCGATCTACCACAGTCAAAATGCACGAGTTGCCATCAGAATTGGGGAGACCTGTGACAAAGTCAATGGCTATGTGTGACCAGGGGCGGTGAGGGACCGGAAGGGGTCTTAGGAGTCCTGCCGGAGGCCGGTTACCTGACTTGTTCCTGGTACAGACTTCACATGCTGCCACAAACGACTGGACATCCCACCTCATCAACGGCCACCTAAAGCGCTGTCTGATCAATGCCAGGGTTCTAAAAGCCCAAGGATGGCAGGCAATTCTTGAACTGTGCCCCCATTCCAACACCTGTGGGCGAACTGAGAGGGGCACAAAGAGACAGTTAGTTGGTTCCTTGACTGGACCGGGTTCCCGATCCTGAGCCTCCCGAACCAGGGCCTCGATCTTCAGCTGAGCAGCTCCAACAAGGCACCGAGCAGGAAGGATGGTCTCCGGAGGGGCTGGGTCCTGAGCGGAGGAGAACTGCCTGGAAAGAGCATCTGGCTTGGCATTTCTAGATCCAGGGCGAAACGAGAGGGAAAAATTTAAACGAGAGAAAAAGAGATCCACCTGGCTTGTCGTGCATTCAGGCGTTTGGCAGTCCGGAGGTATTCTAGATTCTTGTGGTCTGTCCACACAAGAAAAGGAGTACTAGTCCCCTCCAGCCAGTGTCTCCACTCCTCCAAGGCCAGCTTGACCGCCAACAGCTCCCGATCACCTATGTCATAGTTTCTTTCTGCTGGAGAGAGACTGTGGGAAAAATAAGAACAGGGGTGCATCTTATTGTCCTTGGGTGATCTTAGATGACAAAATGGCCCCTACTCCAGACTCCGAGGCATCAGCCTCAACCACAAACTGGAGGGAGGAATCAGGGATGGTGAGTATGGGGGCAGAGGTGAATCTCTGCTTGAGGACAGAAAAGGCCTTTTCTTCTCGCTCATTCCACTGGAAAGGGGTCTTCGTGGAGGTGAGTGCGGTGAGAGGGCCAGCCACGGAACTGTAATCTCTAATAAACCGCCTGTAAAAATTAGCAAACCCTAGGAACTGTTGGAGACCCCGTCTGGAGGAGGGAGTGGCCCAGTCAACCACTGCCTTCAGTTTAGAAGGATCCATCTGGACCTGGGAGGGAGAGACAATGAAGCCCAGAAAAGACACAGATCTTTTGTGAAATTCGCATTTCTCTGCCTTGACAAAAAGTTTGTTCTCCAACAGCCGCTGGAGAACCTGCTTGACATGGAGCCTATGGGCCTGAAGGGAATTGGAAAAAAAATCAAAATATCATCAAGGTAAACAAATACAAAAACATTCAACATGCCATCAAGGGTCTGGACAGAGAGGGGTCGGTCAAGGTTAAATAAGGGAATTCCAAGTCCTTTGGCAGTCTTTGAACATATTAAGTTCTTGTCAGAACCAGAGTCAATGAGGGCCTGCAGGGTATGTGACTGGTCTCCATGAATTAGTGAAACAGTGAGGTAGGAGCGCCGGCTAGGGGAATGATACTGGGCTGTGCCCGCCAGGCCCCCTACTTGCACTGGTGGGCAGCTCCTTTGAAAGGACACAACTGACAAAAATGGCCCACCTCTCCACAATAGAAGCATGCCTTAGAGTCTCTTCTGCGTTGACGTTCCTCAGGGGTAACCTGTGCTCTGTCAACCTGCATGGGCTCAGGAGGAGGAGCAGTTGGTAATGGAGGGAGCTGACTCACTCTAGGAAGGGCCTTGGTCTTCTCCCGCCCCCTCAACCTGAGACGGGCATCAATACGGCCTGCCAGGTCCATGAGACTAGTCAGATCTGGGGGCAGCTCCCTTGAGGCTAACTCATCCTGGATGGGATCAGACAAACCCTTCAAAAATGCGTCAAACAGGGCATCATCATTCCAATTACACGAGGTTGACGATGTACGGAATTCTATGCCGTAATCATGAACTGACCGTGATCCTTGGCGAAGTTCCATGATCTCTCTTGCTGCCTCTCTGCCAGCAAATGAGCGGTCAAAAACTCTCCTCATCTCATCCGTGAAAGCCCTGTAGCTTGAGCAGCACGTATCCTCGGCATCCCTCAAGGCCGTTGCCCACTCTCGAGCTCTTCCGGTAAGGAGCGTGATGACATTAGCCACTCGGGAGCGTTCTGTGGGGAAAGCAAGAGACTGAAGCTCCAGAGAGAGAGAGCATTGAGAGAGGAAGGACCGACAGGTAACAGGGTCACCATCATATGGCTGCGGTGGAGGAAGCCTTGGTTCTCTGAAGGGAGAGGGAGGAGGTGGAAGAGCAGGACCTGGTGGTTGGGGCACCAGAGAGGGGCTGGGCAGTAGTTGCTGTACCTGGATAGACAGAGAGTTGAATTTTTCCATCATCGCCAAAAGATTATGATTCACCTGGCCAATCTCCTGTTGATGGGATCCTAGCATTGCTCCCTGCCTCTCCACAGCAGCCTGCAGTTGCTCCATGTCCGCTGAGTTCTCCATGGTCAGATTGTACTGTCAGGGCCGGTGAGGCCAGGTAAAAGAAGTGAACTCAACAGCAGACAAAGGAACGTTAGAGGAGTTATTTAATAAGGAGCAGCAGGCAACAGAGAAGTCAAGGGAACTCAAAAATCCAAACTTCACAGCAGAGGTACAGGTAAGGTTCAGGCAAAATCCAGTCGTCAAAAAACAGGCAGAGAGGTTGGTACACAGGTAGGCAAAAACACAGGCAGCGGTACAAAAGGGACTTGGCTTGACTCACGTGGTAATACAAAAGAGGTTGGCAACAGATTGGCAGAAGGGCAAAAGTCTCCAAAACACTAGGCAAAGAACAGAGTCCAAAAAACAGGCAAGGGTCGAGAACAGGCTCGGTTGATAGTCCAGTGGTAGTCTCTCCAACAAGGCTCAGGAAAACGACGCGACAATCTGACACTGAATGTCAGTCCTGGTGTGCTTTTAAAGCCGTGCAAACGAGGAGTGGAGTCAGGTGTGGCAGAGCATTCACCAGTCATTGGGTGCCTCGCTGGTCAGTCAGGAGAGGGCAGAGGGAAAACCTGGCACGGAGCACCTGGAACAGCACTTATACTCCAGATCACAGACTACAGAGGGCGTGAACCAGGCCGGGCTGTGACAAGTTCTCAGTACCATGACAGAGCTTGCATGTCTTCTTTCCATGTCCTTTACTGCCACACCTTTTACACATAGGGAAGTTATACTAATAATATTGGTACAAGAAATGAAGGAACCACTTTGACGATGCAAACTGAAATACACTCATCGACCTCTTGTAGGCCTAAGTCTTTTGTTGCAATAGATATGAAGCTTCAGTCTAAGCTGTTTTATTTTATTTTATAAAACAAGTTGATCCATTTGGCTTTACGTGTATCCATTCACACATTAAACTGGTTTAAATTATTGTCTGTTTAATATGCTGTACGAATGAGCAATGCTGATGGGCTCCAAGGAACAGCTACTAATGATAAAATATTATATGATATGAAAAAGTGGAACCATGCCGAAATAAAACCCAGAGGGATTTAGTGAAGATTGTGATGTTAGAAACTCAGGGAATGTATGTGGCACTTTTAACTGACAGCCTTTAAAATCTGTTTTCTTTTGGGCAGTTCAAGCTGGTCAGGAGAGGCCACCTACAACAGAACATGGCTCAGTCTCAAACCAGAGACCCTTCTTAGCCAAAGTCCCTCCGCCCACATCTTTGTCACAAGCAGTGTCTCTCTTTGTCCCTTTCTTTACATTTCCTGTGAAGCTGAAGTTCACTTTCTAAGCCTACCCTCGAGTCAGTCTTACCTCATCCATCGGAGTGTATTTGTAATTCTTTGCAGGGGTTAGATGGTGCTCAGCCCATGCCTACCTAATCAGTCAAGAGGTGCTGAGTCGACAGCTACCACACGCTAACAAACAAATCACCCGTCCTGAAAACACTAATTGGCCTTAAGCTCAAGGAAGAGTTTTTTTCTACATTCATTTTTTACAGAAAAGATCCCCACTGCAGGGACTTACATACATCTCTTACTTTAGCCTTTATACACTCTCTTTACCTTCCTCCCCTGAAGGAACTCTGGCGTCAACACAATTCTTTACTGATAAAAGAGAAACAAAGGCACTCTGTTCTGGGGAGATGAAAGGCTTGGTAGAAAATGGAGAGGGGGGGGGGGATCTTCTTGATAAATATTGTGGTTCCTTATACAACATATCTTTGTCACTGACAAGGAACAAACAGCTGGTAAATGAAATGCTACATAGCATCTGAGGACAAGGGACATTTTCAGCTTGGCTGCCCCTACACTAGCCTTTGAGCTGGCCCTGGGAAAGCTGTTAGTTTGACCCGGAGCACGGGGAGCTGACAGAGAAAGCCTGCAGCATTTTGTCATCGATGACTAAGCCAAATTGCGGAAATAGTTTTCCAATGCCTCGTCAGAAATGATTCATCAATTACATCTTTATGCCGCTTGCAGCCCTGTACCTCTCTTATTTATCAGGCTAGACACTTATGCTGGCTTCGTTCATATAGTTTAAAATGTCAATCACAAGCTAGGTTTCCACATGTCACAGATAGTATGAGGAGGCGTCAATCCGTTTGTTGACCCTTGAGATTTATCATGTACAATCTGTTCCTCAGTCTTATTTCCTGTTACCAACAGACACACAGCTGATTCTAAAGCTTATTTCCACTGATAAATGATTCAAGCTTCTGTGCTGTGACCTAGCTTTCCTCCATTGTTGCCAGACAATTTTCTTTTCCTTTAAATTCTGACAATTGAGCACATCAAATGACGATGATTCCTGCTTAATTTTAAACCTTTGGAGTTTGTTAATGAATAAGGCATGTTAATAATTATACAGTATATATGCATCACAAAGGTGCCTGCAACCAGGCCACCATGACAGTCCACAGATCCCTGCTTTTAAACTATATTAAAGATATTTAAGCTAATGCTAATGATAATAAAGTAATGGGATTCAAATTTCCATCCCACAGATCATTTCATACAAACATTGTGAATGCTGTACATTTACTGTTTCATTGGACCAACATAATGTTTTATCAGTTCATTAAAGACCAACTACTTGTTTCTTATATCAAGGATGAGTATGCCAGAAGTCGTATCATTTTGTTCTTTCCTTTTAAGCGTGCACGTAGACCACCATGATTTCTAATTAATCCTCAGTACCAAACAGACCTTTCATACATAAAATTATTTTCCATTCCTTAGGAGATGCTTCATGGCAGTTAATGGCATGGTGTTAAATTGATGCTGATTAAAAAGAGGAAATATATATCAGGAAGCTATTGCAAGACTGCACAAACAGAAGCTTGGCCAGCATTAGGATTTGGAAGCAGGACCTTGATTGCTCCCTGTTTAAGGGAGGACCCCTACTGGAAGACTCCTCAAACTGATGCAGGCATTCTAATCTCTAAACTGCTGGTTTGGGATCAGTCTTCATCTCCTATTCATAGTTTTGATCAGACAGACCAGAACAAGTCAAGTTTTAAAATAAGGTTATATTCTTAAGACAATCTAAATCACTTAGCCCCTGCTGATCATGTGTTTCAACTCACACTCACAATTTAATGCAGTGACTTAAGATAGACCGATAGATAGATAGATAGAAAGATAGATGGATACTTTATTAATCCCGAGGGAAATTAAAGAGTGACTTAGCAGATTAGGAAGTAATTTTTTTACATTCATACGAAAGTTGCAAACTTTAGCCAGTAAAGCCTTCACTTGGCAAACAGATTCTTCTTTCCTCCACAGCATCATAGCCTGGCTTTATTTACACAGCAGTGGCCAGGCCTCTGTGAGGATTTCAGCCCACACTCCTCCGGTTACAATAGGATTCCCTTTCAGAGTTCATGTAAAATGAATTACGAGAGTATGTATGAACGAAACCTTATTCCACCGGGAGGGAATTTGTCTAGCTGTACTTAAGAAGCACCTCTTGTAATTTATAAGCCCCTAATTTTTTCGTAATTAAATACCACTTGAATATTTAACACCATTGTGTGGGTCTCTAGCTAAACGAGCACAATGTCGTTTAGACTATCAAGTGACTATTGTCTTGCGAAATGAGCCAATAACGGAGTGCAAAGCCATCCGTTGCCTCATTCTATAATTGATTTGCATAATTAGATCTTAATTTTAATTCCCTATGCAAATATATGCCCCTTTTTAAATTGCATTCAAATTTAAATTCAATCCTTTCACAGGCCTTCCATGAATATATGTAATGATATTGTAAAAATATAATGAAATATGGTCACATAGAAAAAAAACATGGCCCTATTATATAGTAAGTTGAATCTTTTTTTCCCCTAGACTGTCTCCTATTACACTGATACTAAATTAGAGTTTCTTTGCCGCTTAACATTTCTGTATGGTAAATATTTGTTTTGCTCCCCCAAAATGATGTTGAGCTGAAAGTCTGAGGATTCTGTTTCAATTTCTATTTTGACATTCTTCTGAAGGGAGTGTTTTCTCTTATTTCACCAAGAAAAAGGGAGTCAGGCTTTGAGGACACTTATTGCCTTCTATTATTCCAAGATATCAAGTGAGGGGAAAACAGTCCTACTTTCAGCCGCTGAGCTGATGCCCCATCCCCAATGGTAGCCTTTGTGAAGGAAGGAACACTAACCCGACACAGGACAAAGTGAGGAGAAATTGACCTGGTTGATCCTTTTGGGGTGAGGCGGCCCTCTCTTTCATCCGCGGCGAAGGGCTAAGGGCCCGGCTCCTTGGGTAGCACTTAAACAAATAAAATACTGTCCTGACTCCTGCCCTCATTTGGGCCGCTGCTTGTCAGCGCGTCTGGGTGCAAACACTCGCAGGGTTGGTGGGGCTCACGCAGACAGGGCAGGATAGAAACGTGAGCCTGGCAAGCCTCTGGGCCAAGGGAAGTCGCCAAAAGGGACAAATTAGCTTTAAACAATGGGGCATCTCTTCCACAGGGGGATAATTAAATGTTTCTTCATCAAAGTGAAAAGACATTTTGCAAGCTGCTCATTTTGTAATTCTACCAGGTTTGCTCCAGAGATGCCTTTTTCGTATTTTCCTCTTCCTAGCACCATTGATGGAGATTCCATTTAATTACACTGTTGGGGGTGTTAATTATAAGGGGCACTCAGGCCAGGCTATTTCCCCTTCTAAGTAACAGTCTGTAGTCTGTCCTCTGGGGCCCTAGCCTCCTGAGCATTCACTACAAAGACCCTTGGGACTTCAACAAACATGAATGTACAAAACTGAAAAAGTGTTTTTGGATTAAAGTATCTATTTTTAAAATATTGGAATGCATATTGCATTCCAAACTCTACACTCCTATCTCGATATTTGAGAACATACCATTTTAGTATCTGCACATGACACATGCTGACGTGCTATTGTAATAATCATTGTTAGAGACCACAGTTGTGCTTTTGACATAATGGAATCCTTCTCTAACTGTATGTCATTGAGTGACAAATTGACAATATGCTGAGTGTACTGAGCCTCTGTCTAAAGATGTGAGGAAGTTCCCCTGCTCTTTTTGTCTTGCCCGGGCCCAACTGCAGCTTTGGACTGGGACATTCTGTGCCTTGCCCTTTTCTCTGGCCAGTGAGCTGTGGATTACATGGTTTGTTGTAGGGCTGAGGATCAGAAGGAGGAAGCTGAATAATGTTGCCCCACACTTTGAAGGAGGGCCACGCATGGCTGACTTTAGAATAGCTTTAACAGGATATCTCGGAGGAAACCACGGCTTTTGTCCAATCAGAATCAGAATAGCTTTAACAGGATATCTCAGAGGAAACGATGGCTTTTGTCCAATCCCCCCCATCCCCCCTCCATAAAAAGGTGGGTCAAAAGAGCTTTTTTTTTAAACAGGCACTGGAATACTGTTTAAGCTTATGGCCACAATAGTACATATCTTGTGGCCCAATTAAACAGCAGACTTTTGCACCCATATGTCCCCCACATTAATTTTGCACCTGTGTATACTCACACTTCTCCTCATCTGAGACCTCTGAACTGTTTCAATCTTGAGCACAACAAGTCAAGTTTAACACTGTTGTGCTGATCAGGACTTCCTACATATTGTTCAGATGGAAATTTCCTGCACAAGGACTTTTATTTTATTCTACTTTGAAAGCCACATCTGCTTTGGTCTTGTTCTTGTGGGAGGCCCCTTATGAGAAGTAAAGGATTAACAAAGATTATCAGTCACAGTGAATAATTACAAAGGCAGAGTGCTTTGCTGTACAAGACCCTCTGTCCTGCTCTTTCTACACAGGGAGAGAGAGAGAGAGAGAGAGCGAAGGGGTGAGAGAAAGGGAGAGAGAGTGAGTAAGAGAGAAATAGTGAGCCAATAAAAAAGAGTTTGACAATTCATTAAAGAGGCATTTTTGTGCAGTCTTAAAAAAATGTAAAGGATCAAAGCCATACAAGAAACCAGGTCTCTGCATACTCATGTGGTCTGTGCATACTCATGTGGTGAGGGCTACTACCTCTCTTCATACTCATGTGTGAGGGCTACTACCTCCAGGTCTATGCATACTCATGTGTGAGGGCTACTACCTCCAGGTCTGTGCATACTCATGTGTGAGGGCTACTACCTCTATGGATACTCATGTGTGAGGGCTACTACCTCTCTGCATACTGATGTGTGAGACCTACTACCTCCAGGTCTGTGCATACTCACGTGAGAGAGGGATATTACCTCCAGGTCTGTGCATACTCATGTGAGAGGGCTACTACCTCCAGGTCTCTGTATACTCATGTCTGAGGGCTTCTACCTCTCTCTGTATACTCATGTCTGAGGGCTTCTACCTCTCTGCATACTCATGTCTGAGGGCTTCTACCTCTCTCTGCATACTCATGTCTGAGGGCTACTACCTCTCTCTGCATACTCATGTCTGAGGGCTACTAGGTCTCTGCATACTCATGTGAGAGGGCTACTACCTCCAGGGACTCTTTTTTTGCTCAACAGCGCCAGTTTTTCATTCACAGCAGGACTGTCACAGGACAAATCATGGAAATGGCGATTTCTCTAACACCATTGTCTGTTCAGGGAATAGATGAGTCTTTTGATGGATGTGTGACTGAATGATGTCATCTGTGGTCAGATCAAGAAAAAAAAGCCCTGTGGGATGTTATTTTCTGAGAGGAAATTTGCTCAGTAATATTTTGTGTGTTTATTGAACCATAACACACACGAAACAGCCTTTATGTGTATATTTACTATTCCCATTTATTTCATTGAAAGGTTTATATGGAAAAAAATAGTTTAATTTTCTACATGACCCTATTATCTCTCAATCCTCAGAGAAAATACACTGATAGAAATGGGAAAGCTGTTGTATGGCTGAAAAAAGGCTACCTATTTGTACCACTGACAGATGGGGTCATTTTCACTTGCCAACAGCAAATCAAATCAAATGTGTCCTAAAAGATCCTGCCAATGGTCCCCATCATCTCATGGAAATAGGGTTTTGGTTGGAAGTGATATCTGAGAGAGTGCAAGAGTGTCTAACTACACTTGAATTGTGGCTCCTTAATGGACTTGTCAGGTCTAATGGATTTGTGGATTTGTAGCACAGCTGGAACTTAAATATTTTAAACTAATGGCGATAAAACCCCGCTCATATGTAAACAGCCATGCTAAACCTTTCAAACCCTAGGTGTGGGCAATTGTCCTGCCTTGATCAATAAGTTCCTTAGTACAGTATAGTTTATTGTGTGTATGTATGTGTATGGTATAGTATAGTTTAGTATAATAGAATACCCAAACAACCATTACTATTATTATTATTATTATTATTATTATTATTATTATTGTGGTTGTTGTTGTGTTTTGGGGACACTCTGGAATATAATCGATGACTGGCAGTAAGACCCAACTCATTGATGGCAGGATGTCATAATAGACGGCTTCCATTGAATAATGGGACCCCTGTGGTGAAGATAATGGGATTCAATAACGTGTTAACTACACTCCTGGCAAAGATAATAAAAGAGCATCCATACCTGAACAATTACTGCAGACAGAGGAAACCATCCCTCACTCTGTGTTTGCTCTCACAATTGCCAGTTTATCTCAGATTCTCCATCTATTAATAAAATGCCACCTATACACACTGGATAATGTTTCCTCTTATTCCATAACTTCATGCGTAAGTTCCTACTAATATGCTGAATATTTTAGTCTAATCCTGATCTTAATTTACACTCTTGCTACTAAAAAGCAGCCTTCCCATGCCAATTAATTAGAAGTGTATAAATATTTTACTGCTGGTTGATACAAAGGCGACACCAGACAGATAGAATTCACAACAGCCACTAATGGAATATTAATAATGTAATTTTTCTCAGCTTTCAAAGGAGGAAAGGACACTCCGAGGTCCACAGTCTCCTTATGTTTTGGTCTGCAGAGTACTTTTAGTGCATACAACCAATTAGATTGTTAAAAGCTTTACCAGTATCTTATTTTTATTGTAGTTCTCCTAACATTTTGAACAAACTGAGCTTTAGAAAACTTCACACCCTTTTTGTATCTATCTGTCTCTATTTGTTATTCTGAGAACATTTTATCATGTGCAATTAACTGCTTGTAAAGGACAGGAATAGTTTTGCTTTTTATTGTAATTGTATTTTTTGTTCTCAAGTTCAAAGCTATTTCTAAGTGAGTGGAATTAGTCAGGCTTTGTAGTAATCATTACAGAGAAATCATTGCCATCACTTCTCTGTATTGCAATTGAGGCTCTTTAATACAAACATTAACATATGCATTGGTGCATTGGTTGGTGATAAAACAGACCATTATTGTTATTATTAGTATTTTCTGGCTCCCTCATGTAAATGACATTAACTCTCACTCTCTCTGTCTTTCTTTCTGTGTGTGTATGTGCCTGAGATAGAGAGAGATTGAAAGAGAAAGAGAGCAAGTGAGAGCAAGTTTGCTTTTGTGTGTGTGTCTGACAGAAATTGTTCTAAGTACAGGCCCAGCAGGGAGTCCTCTCCTACTCTAATTCAAATCAGTATCAAATCACCATGGGAAGAACTTATCAGTAGCATCAGCACTGTGTGTCCCACTCAGGCTACCATCACAGAGTAAAGCCTTGCCCATTAATCACCATTATCGTTATTTTTGTTTAAATCACATGAGTAAATGCAGATATTAGGGAAAGTGCCATTAGAGCCATTCAATTCTGTGTGTCTTAATGCCCTAAGCATGATAACACCCACGCCAAACACCCCCAACCACCCCCAAGCCCCACGCACACACACACAAGCACACACACACACACACACACACACACACACACACACACACACACACACACACACACACACACACACACACACACACACACACACACACAACACACACACACACACACACACACACACACACCTTCATCCCAAATCCCAGGTCGTTACAAAGCGCTTCAAAACAGTGTCAAGAATCCTCTTGAGTAGATCTTTAAATATGGTTTAAATGTTAAATGTTGAGCAGGTACATGGATGACAATATGCACGTGACTGTGCGGCTCCACCAGGGTGAGAGGTGGTAGAGCAGGAGAATTGTGTTTTCTGTCTGTCGCCAATAATATTTCAGCTGAAGTCAGTCAGTGAAACACTTCAAAGCTGTTGTTTTACATTTATTCATGTAATTAATGTGTTTTGGCTTGCCAAAGTAGTGCTCATTCTGGAAGCAGAGCCACAGACTCAACACCTGCTCCACTTGTGAAATACTCATGTGTATCAATATAATGAGCTTTTGCTCGGAAATCTGCAGAAAAGAAATACAATCAAAGAGCAGTGATAGCCTTGGAAGGAAAACCTTAACTTTAACCACTCCATTTAGTCACATCCAAGCATGTTTTCAGATTTTGGTTTCTGGTTTCAAAATCGGCTAAGAGAACAATTCAATCAATCGTCCATACATCTGAGGTTTTCCTTGAGTACGTTCTCCCCTCTGGACCAAACAAAGACTCTCCTTGCCCCTTATTTGATCCATATCAGTCAGAAGAAGTGAAGTAGCCCATAATAGTGCCAGATATCCTCAAAACAAAATGCCATGTTCAATTATGTGAATTGAATATAACCTTAACTCAAGAACAGTGCTTGAATTTTTCTGCATTGCAATTTGACACAAATAATATATACTGTATGTTAGAAAATGAGTGTCATTTCTCGTCATGATGCTATCAGATTTATTACAACATCCAGTCATAGGTTTAAAGTACTCCACGCTAGCTCTAGATTTCTATTAACATTACAGCCTTGACTTTTTTGTTACTTGGTAATAGGTTTTGAAGGTCTACATTGAAAATCTTCTCTGTTGACTGTTGTCAGGCAGGTGCATACATATTGTATACGCAATGAGTAACACATTGAAAGGGGGCAAAATTTGTCAGAGTGAGTCAAAAGAGGTTGAGCATCCCGGCAAAGTGCCCAAGATTAATATTCCTAACCACAGTGAGAAACAAGGGTGTCATAATTGTGTCATAATTAGGTTTTACTCATGGTTGAAGGAAAGATATAAAAATCACTCTGTCTAAGGGTCATTACCGAGGTTGTGAAATAACAGAGAAAATGAAGACTAGAGACAAAGTGATTCAAATGTTAAAGTGAGGAAAAGATTGTCTGACTGCATCAGAAGAAAACATGAACCCATAAAGGGATTCCAGCCATCGCCCCCAAAAAGCGACAAAGTTCAGTGGCAGGAATTGGAGTGAAGCTTTGGAAGTCCATAACATAAAGAGCTCTGTGTAAAAGTGGTCTCTAGGGGATTCTAATGAGACTCACTACAGTCCAGCATCACCATTCCATCAACCTAGATGATTCTAGTACTACGGTGGTACTTACTCACTTTAAAAGACTGAAAGGTATGTTAGGCGATTCTGGAGACACCAACAGGAGCAAGATCGATTTGGAAAGTAGCCTACAAAACCGAAAAAAATCACAGCCCCTTCCTTCAGACCCAACCAAAGCCACTCCTCCACAGTGTTGCCAATTTAGCGACTTTGTCGCTATATCTGGTGACTTTCCAGGGCCTCGTTTCCCGAACGCGCACTTAGCCTAAAAAGGACTTGAAATCGGTCGTAAGAGGGATCCTACGCTGCAGAGCGGTTTCCCGACGCCGCACTTAGCTTAAGTTTATCTTTCGTTGAGAAGGATTCTACGTGTGGTCAGGACCAGTAGTAACTTCACACTTAGCGATGCCATCCACCAGGGGCGTCGTTCGGCCGTCGTTCGGAAGAAAGGGGAATTAAAAAAAAAAACATGGCTACTTGAAGTGAGGAATATTTTACATTAATAAAGCTATCTACACAACTTTTTATACGTTTATAATGACTCGGTTTGATCTGAAATGTGCTACGCGACCGATGCAGAGTATGTAGGTCTTAACTGAAGCTTTCAAACAGTAGTTTTAAGGCACAATTAGCGCTTATGCCACCACTCCATTGGCTTATATGGTAGCTTTCTAGCTAGATGCTTGTTTCGTGCTCTACACAGTTGTATAAATATATATTTGCAACCATGTTCTTCATTGAAACTTTTTTTAAATCGCTAGTTTCATAGCTCATACAGTCACGCTTGACGTACGCTTCAACCCCCTCGACACCTTATCCAGGGGCGTCGTTCGGCCTATTATAGAAGAAATCCAAACGATGTTTCTGTGTATAGCACATCATGAGAATGTCATTGTTTCACCTGCCTATTCCCATCAAAATAGAAATAAAGAATATTGAGTATTTGAAAATAAAGATTAGGCTATACAAAACTAGTGCAGTGCCCGTAGGAATTATGCATTCTGTAGTGTTAGCAGACGTAGAGCTGTTGGGTAGTGTAATGGCAAGACATATTTACACTCCACATAGGTACAGGTTACACTGAAGTATTATTGTGATGCATGTTTCCTTTTCATTAAGAAATGTGTTAATGGTAGCCTTTTTGGAGAGTTACCAACAAATAAAGTTTGAGATTATGTAGTGGATGCAGTTGTATATAGATATCAACGTTGCTGTCTAAACTATAAACTAAATGTCATAATTATTAATTATTTAAAATGAAGTTATGGTTGAAATAGGATCACTTCTTTATTGTAAGGGTAAGTGTAGGGTAAGAATGGTCATGCAGTTGGACTCAAATGTAGGTTAATTTTATTGAATGAATGTAGCCTACTGTACTGTATGAATTTGATGATGCTAGCTTTGACAGCCCACTCTCAGACAGATCGTAATAAATGTCCTTACAATGGGAACACAGTTTAAATACTCTGCTGGAGATGGCGTTACTATCCCCGCCCCGAAATCAGTGCACAGTGCACGTTCGATGCACGCATAGGCTAGCTAATTTCACAGCAATTAACGTAAACAGGTTAACGTGACGTAAACAGCTCCTAAGAGATACTTAAGCACTCGTGCACGTTGCGCTCGTGCACCTGACTTTAAGATGATGTTCGGGAAACGCTCGTAAGTAGAAAGTGTTACTGAGTCTACGATGTCGCCAAAATCCACGTAGGCCGTTAAGATACGTCGTTATCGGGAAACGAGGCCCAGTCCCCTTGGTGACTTAATTAGCGAAAAGCGACTAGCGACAAATCTAGCAACTTTTTTGTCATTTGGTGGATTATTGTGTTGACAAAGCACTGAAAAAGCATCTCACATATCCCTTTCTGCAGTTGACGTTACAACCAATCTCACTAAGCTGATTACAGCGAGGGCTTTTGTCGTCTCCACTCCACTCACACAGCGCCTGCGCAGCCAGCTAAAATCTCAGCAAAATATTAGAACTTTGTATTCGCGGGAAAAATATTAGAACTTTGTTTTACCTCTCTCAGCATTTTATATTGTGCGCATGCGCAGCTTATTTGCATATTATGTCATCTAGCGACTTCTGGCGACTTTTGGGAGAGCTAATGGTGCAAACCCATGACACCGTATCGAGCGACGTGATATTCTAAATCCCATGCATTTCAACGGGAGCCAATCCATTGTGAAGTAGACCACCGTTTTGGGCGATGTTACCGATAAAAGTTGGAAAAAGTTGAATCCTATGCAAAATTATTGTGTTGACAAAGCACTGAAAAAGCATCTCACATATCCCTTTCTGCAGTTGACGTTACAACCAATCTCATTAAGCTGATTACAGCGAGGGCTTTTGTCGTCTCCACTCCACTCACACAGCGTCTGCGCAGCCAGTTTGGCTAAAATCTCAGCAAAATATTAGAACTTTGTATTCGCTGGAAAAATATTAGAACTTTGTTTTACCTCTCTCAGAATTTTATATTGTGCGCATGCGCAGCTTATTTGCATATTATGTCATCTAGCGACTTCTGGCGACTTTTGGGAGAGCTAATGGTGCAAACCCATGACACCGTATCGAGCGACGTGATATTCTAAATCCCATGCATTTCAACGGGAGCCAATCCATTGTGAAGTAGACCACCGTTTTGGGCGATGCTACCGATAAAAGTTGGAAAAAGTTGAATCCTATGCAAAATCGAAAATTGCAGGACTGTGGCATCGTTTGAACGTTTAATTTGCTAAAAAGAAGGGCTTGAATGGCCTTGTAAGGGCTTGTTGTTGTTCCTGGAATGTTATTTAATCCTCGGCTTGTTTGAACAGAATGACAGTTTTCATATAAAGCAGGGGGTTTCAACTGGTGGTCCGCGACGGCTTTGCAGGGGGTCCGCGACATGAGTCTATGTTGATCAGTTCACCAGTATTTTTGTATTTTTACAAATATTGTATTCGTAATTGTATTGTATATTGTATTTGTTTGTATATTGTAATTGTATTTGTATTTTTATAAATTTGTTTTGATATTTCAACACATTTCCAGATTACACTGACAAGTGCTACAGGCGGTATTTCTGTGCAGGGGGAGGGGGCGTGGCGGCGGCTAGCGATGTACCCTGATAATTTCACATAGGAATTCAGAATGGTGGTCCCGTGGACAGAACCAGTTGAAAACCCCTAACATAAAGTGACTAGATAACTACTAACTGGCTAGCCTGCTAACTAGCTTACCAGTCCAGTCTGTTATGCTATTTCCACACGCTGTTATGCTGTTATGACAGCGACGCAATAGGCTTCCATCGCTTTGAGTGGGCGTTGTGTAGCTTACCCTGATATGCTACTTTAAATTTGAGAGCACCTCCTGTTTTTTGAGGGAGACAGGAAACGCATTGAAACCTCCAGGAGTCATTCTTGGGGCCTTTGAACTCGAACATACTGTATCTTTTAAATAGGGCCAAGGGTGGCTCATATCAGAGGGCTCAGTTCAGGCCGACTCTGGATCCATGTTGAATAGGCAGTTAGTCAGGCTGTCTGTTGAATGTCCATATACCGCTAGTGTGCTGCCAAACGCGCACACTGGTATCATTGGAGTTGATAGAGCCACCTGATTGGTTTAAACTACCAAAACATCAACACAATCCATAGTTTTGTGTAGGCAACATTTTTGCGAAACTGTGTTCATAAAATGTAACGAGTTACAACACATATTGTAGAAATGTAGCGAAGTAAAAGTATACATAATAGCTGCAAAATAAAAATACTTTGTTACATTCCACCACTGGTGGTAGGCATATGTGTTTCCATATACACCATGCTTCTACATACTACAAAATGTATTCCACCAACATGATCACTAGAATAACTTTAGAGTTAAACTACACTACTTAGCTATACTTTAATAAAAAATAAAACTTCACACTGGGATTGAATTTCTTATTAGTATTGCACCTGACAGAACAACTCTTTACTATGACTGTTAGTGAACAGAGCCCCTCCACAGAGCAGAGGGCCCAAAGGACCAGCCTGTGAGTCACCACCACCTCTTTTTTTTTTTTTTTTTTTACATTAGCTTCTTAAGAATACTCGACTAACTAAAGTAGACAGTGGATTTCTTTTTCCTTGAGTTTAATGGGGATGCACCCTGTCTGATTTGTAAGGAGAAAATGGCCGCTCTGAAAGACTTCAGGGACAGAAAAGGATCACAACTTTGGAAAGTTCTCATTGCCATTGAAGCTAGCTATAGTGAAGGAATAGCGGAAGCCAGAAAGTAATTTACGGAGGGACAGTTTCAGAACGACTGGAACTGTTTTGCTGCAGGTTGCAAATATTGTCAGGTCTCTTTATTGAGAAGCATCAGTCTCACAGCACGGCCCCCATTGACTAACATATATGAAGAAGATATTTTTATATTCCGCATACAACGACATGCCCCTTACATTCTCTTTCATTACCAGTATCCATAAGAAGACTCTCTTGCCCCTACAAGTCTGTCCTCTATTCACTGCATTTGTGAGATTGAAAAATAGTTTGAAGAAAGATTGAATATAACAAGGATAATATAGATTCAATGCTTGTGCATATATTTCTGGTGAATATTTTTGCAATGAATTTTGAAGGCTGGAATTTAGTTTAGTTGAAATATACAACCATGATGTATTGCAGTATACAAAGATTCAAGCATCATAAATGCTGTGGGATTGTTTTTAATTTGTGTCAAACTGCAATGTAGAAAAATTAAATTGTTATGCGCTTTTTTATTGAATTGTCGTTATTGAACATGCCATTTTGCAATGAAGACAGCTGGCACTGTTATACTTCTATAGATTCAAATAGCAGTGATTAAACTCAGATGTAAACAACATTGGATAGAGAACTGTAACTGACACTAGATACAGCAGCTAATGGTTAATATCCATCCAAGGAATTTAATGTTCCAATAAATGTACATGAATATCTGCGGCACATAAAGCTGCATTGCAGACTCTTGTGCATTTTCAAATGTTTTATTTCCATTAAACACTAAGTGAAGTTCTCCCCACAGTTTTAAAGGGGTAAGGGCTCTTGCTAACATAAACACACTAATGTCCAGGTTACATTTCTAAAAGGATTGGTAGCCCCCAACATTTTAAAGGACTTATGACCATAATCCTCTGACAACATGAGACTGATTTGTTGCCAGACCGCTCCACTATTCTTGTTAATGAATTTCTAATACCCTTAATGACACCAGAGGAGCAATGTAATTAAAAGAGCAAGTTAGGAAAACGCTGACTTCATGGCTTTATGAAGACCGTTTTAATGTAACTTTAATTGGAACTAACACATTATCTTAATGAACAGATTGCCTCCAAGTAAGCTATTTCTCTTCTCCAGCTTAAACGAGGCAGGCTGTGGTCTCTGGAACATCCAGTCTCAGGTTCAAGTAAGCTATTTCTCTAACCAAGCTTAAACGAGGCAGGCTGTGGTCTCTGGAACATCCAGTATCAGGTTAAGCCATTGCTACTCTAAAGTGAAGTAGATTTATATATATATTTTTATATTTTTGCTATTTTCCCAATTCTATACATTCTGTGTAAAGAACATGCAAATGTCACATATGACAGATCAGGTGGGGAATCAGTGGGCTGTTGTCTGGAAAAGTAATGGAGGGGTCCAGTGATATGAAATATACGCCAAGGATCAAGTGCAATAGGGGCCAAACAAATTGACCATTCCACAGTCTTGACACATGAGAGGCCATCTTGTCTTTGTCAGGAATGTCTCTACACCCAGGGGATGAGGACAACATAGGGGGTGTTAGAGGGTGCGGGTGGGAGGGGTGAGGGTGGTCGCAGTGGAGGGGTTTATGTGCCCAAGCTTTGGGCAGTTGAGTTTAATTTGGGATTTACAAGTGACATTGTGCCCCCACACCCGTCCTCTTACTCACTGGAGTTTATGGAGTGAGACAGAGGGTCTTTTCCTTGTGATTAGACAGCCTGCAACCGGCCATGCACAAAGTATTATGGCCTTCCACATCATGTATCGGAGTACACAGAAACCCACCCACCCCACCCCACCCCACCCCTCAGCCTGCATCGCCATCCCCTTGCTACACACCTCGAGAAGGTCAAGGCTCTCAAACAAGTGCAGTTCCGATGAAGACATGCACAGCTTCTTAAATTTCATTAAAAAAACTGCACTCTCTCTAAAGTCACATCAACATCGTGGACATACAAAAAAATCCATTTAAAAGTAGAAGCTTTGGCCTTGTGGGTAGGGGTGCGCGTGATGGGGTGAGGGGGTTAGGGACTGCTACATGAGCCATGGGCCCCACATGTCAACCCCAGGGCTTATCTCTCAGAGGCTGTTTCACTTAAGCCCCAGCATTAATACACTGATAGCCTGAGGAATAGCCAAGCATAAAATGAATGTAAAAGGATGGAGAAACAACAAGAAAGGGCAGCGGGAAAGAGGATGAGTGTTTAGGCCACAAGCTCAATAGACCAGTGCAACATACAGTAACTACCACAAGCACAACAGCAACCATTTTCTTAAAACATTTTATGATAGTAATTTTCGGGCACGGAAAAAATAAATCATAATTATTTTTACATTTATTGCAGACCTATCGTACTACTTACTCCAACAATTTAATAATATAACCTAACGATATAACCATGTCTTTACAGAAACCTCTTCTTGGATTACATTATCAACATAACCAACAAAAATCATGAAAGGGAAACTCAATGTCATTCTTATTGATTAGGTACCTTTCCCAAGAATAACACATTTGTATTTTATTCTTTTTGTCAACTATGCCGTTACAATAACAGCCAGCAATAGACCCCCCACCTTGTGGTTTGTCCCTTTGTTTTATATCAGGTTGCTGAAATGCTTTTATTCCCACAGTTTTATTGATTAAAAAAATCCCAGAGGCACTAAAATGTTCAGGCAATGATTAATGTCCCTCTCACAAAAAGAAATTATATGGAATAAATTAAACTACTGCGGCAGCAAATTGAAAAATAAGGACGTAAATGAGCTTTGAATACTTAATATCTTATAAAGAAAAATAGTCAATGAGGCCAAAAAATGATGAGGAATTGCCAAAGAAACATAAAATTAACTCTAATGACCAAGGCTAGATTTTCTGTACTGTCAAAATGTAACTGTCACATGTGATTTGCTACCTATGGGATGAGTAATGGGTACAATATACTACGGCAATTGAAATAGCTAACAATGAGGCAGTAATCCACTGTAGATTCAACAGGAATTAAGAGGGGAAAAAATTAACACTAGTTTGAAAATATCAATCTCTGGAGTAAATCACATTTATGGAGACAAGTCACATTGTACTACTGAGATACCCATATCGTTTAAGTATACTGATGATCGCTACATGTGAGGTTATTGAAAAGTTATAAAGAAAAATAACTGTCCTTGACATTTCCACAGTATTTTTATCTCGACGTAGTAAAATGCCCCTAAGATGAAATACAAATGTAAAACATAATGTGATGTATTTTATTATGAAGCTTGGAATTACTGCACCCTCTGCTTGTTGTGTGAAGTGTGAAAAGCCTTTTAGTGGCAACATCATCATTAAATTAGGGTTGTAAGGATGAATGGACACTGAAGCCAATGCTGACCTCTTTGGATGGTCAGTGCTATGTAATAGCATACTTAAATACTGAATATCATGTTTTGGTTGTTTTGCTGATATTTCTTTCTCATAATTCCTTACTCCTTCACCGCTGCCCTTATACCCGAGACACAGTTGTGGGGGGTGGGGTTGTGTGGAAGTTGAAAGGAGAAGAGAAGAGAAGAGAAGAGAAGAGAAGAGAAGAGAAGAGAAGAGAGGAGAAGAGAAGAGAGGAGAAGAGGAGGGGGAGATTGAATGTAGAGGTGGCTGTAGACTTAACTAAATGATTTCCTTTGACAGCATCACTTACAATGGAGTTACACAGAGGTGAAAGCCCTAAGAAGCCCTGTTACTCTCCTTCACTTCATTTGCATGAGGAGACCAGGAAATGAGTAGCTGCATCAACAGAGCAGCCTGGCCTGGATGCCAGCCTCTCACTCCCCCAGCCTCCAGGCACAGGAGTGGCAGAGGCAGCCTCTCACTCCCCCAGCCTCCAGTCACAGGAGTGGCAGAGGCAGCTTCTCACTCCCCCAGCCTCCAGTCACAGGAGTGGCAGAGGCAGCCTCTCACTCCCCCAGCCTCCAGGCACAGGAGTGGCAGAGGCAGCCTCTCACTCCCCCAGCCTCCAGTCACAGGAGTGGCAGGCAGCCTCTCACTCCCCCAGCCTCCAATCACAGGAGTGGCAGAGGCAGCTGTAGGTATGTCACCTGCCAGCAGAGTTGCTTCTCATCATTGTTCTGGCAGTATTGCTGTTTGCCAATATTTGTTTCTTGTCTCTTTGTTCCCCCCCTTCATCCTAAGCGATCCCTGGAGAGAGTGGAGCTTTTTTACTAACCTCTACATGCTGTAAAAATTGCTGAACTATAAAATCGAAAGCGCTCAAACTGTCTGTGCTGGCCAGGTCACGCTGGATGTAAGAGAAATCCTGAGCCTAAGAGCACTGTCAATCACAACAACCTTTAGCTTATTTGTTTACATCGTCGGCTACAATGGCTTTAGCAAGCTTGGAGAGCCCTTTACTTGTCTGGCTTTTGTAATGGATCATAAGGTAGCCTGGTAGAGAATGGATCCAGTAAAAACAGAGTTCAGTAACAAATGTCAGTGTGCCATTATGGACAATATGATATTCTGCATTTGACTGGGGCAGTCACAAAGTAATAGATATCTCTACTGTCTTGGGAAATGTGCCCTATATGTTTGGGTTTGGCAATAGCATAGTGTACAGGACTGCACCAGTGACTGAAAAAGCATGAACAGCATGCTGGAAAACGTGAACAACATGGCGCCATGCCCTTACATTAGGAAGAAATGAAGCCAAACTCATCAAAATGGGAGATGCTATATTTAGGAAATTGCAGCTAGAATCTGTGTAATGAGGGCTATTTGGAGCCAGAGCATGTGTGGTCAGGGTCATCTGGAGGAAGGCCTGGAGCCCACCAATGCCTACTTCTTTGGCTGAGTCAATCCCATCATGCTGGGATCAGGGACTATAGGCACACATCAATGCAATTGTCAAACAAGTCATTGCTTGGCAAACATGAATTGTGGCTTATCCAAAGCCAGAGTAAACTCCCTTAGGGTGGCCAAGGGTATTAAAAAGGTTATTAGCTAATTAAGACACTTAGTGGAAATTAAGCCAATTCAGCTACCTTGGATCAAAGTAAGTGTATCTACACGCATTTTAATTATTGATACTTATGGACATTGCCATGGACATGACCAGTTTTATTTGACATGGAATTGTTTTATTGCTTTGCTATGCACTGCAGTTACAATTTTCCACACCAGCCAATTCTTTTTATTCTTGGGGAGTGAAGTTGGCTAACCAGACTAGCAGTTAGCTTCAATGGCCTCTAAGTAGCTAGAGTACCTGGAGATCTTTGCTCAATACCACTTGTTATTTGTTTCAGTTACAAAAAATGTTCATAAATGTTGTTATTTTGCTTCAGGGAATTTGAATAGCACATTCAATAGCAAATACAATTTTTTTGCTATTTATATAATTATTTATATAATAATAACTTTATTTAGAATAATAACTAATTTAAATGTAATACTCAGTGACAAACCTGGGCTATAGTAATGGCTTGTGACACTGTGTGTCATCACTTTGGATGTCCCATGTCAACTTTAAGTTGGTAGACCTTCTCCAGAAACAGCAGGTGGAGCTCTACTGAGGTGCTCCGCTGGTCCTTGTTGGAAGCTGTGGTCTTCACACCCTCCACAATGCAGTAAAGGTAGGCTTTACAATGTGGCAGCTAGAAAAGCTCTTGAGAGAAATGCACTTCCTCTACCACAACACTCCTGCCAGGACATAGGAAGCCTGACTGGGTTGTCCAGATAGAGGCACTGAGTGGGATGCTACGTCGGAGACTGGAAGATCCAGACACTGACCCCGTTTGAGATTAGCAAACCAACACAACTTTGTTTGCCCTGCAAAATGCGTTTCTGTTTTCTCAGCCATGGCTTCATCCATTTGTTTTGGTGTAAAACATAGCACACACAAAGTGCAACCAGCTGACAACACTGGTCCCCCTCCATGTTCCTATTGCTCTGAAGTTAAGTTTGACCACGTAAGTGTCTGTGAGATCCCAAGTCCATGGAATCGCCTCTCTGAAATCTTTCATTATAAACACCAAGGGCCTGATTTACTAATATGCGAGCGCTGCTTAATCTGCGTTCGCAAATTAACGCACAGTGTTTTTGCGCATTTTCCGTGGTATTTATCAAGCCAGATCTGCTCTGGGCAAACTGTGCTTACTCCACCCTTTAAAGACCCTGATTTACTAACATTGATTTGCGAACGCATCTTAATCTGCGCCTTTGCCAGGCGCACATTAACGCACAGTGTTTCCCCTCATTTTCCGTGATATTTATCAAGCCAGATACGCGCTGGGCAATCATTATTTAGCGCACCGTTAAAAGACTGGAGAACTTGCCAGCAAGCTACTGCCACCATGGAGATTCGAGGAAGAAAAAAACTAAGGTTCAGCGAATAGATAACGAGATAGATATATTGGTTCACGTTCGCTCAATCACTGAACCTGATTCAATGGGTTATGTTGTTGTTTTGCCCGCCATAACCTACAGCGAGATGTTTAAAAGAACACGATTATAAATAATATGCTATTGGTGGCATTAATGCATAAACTGTCTATTATAACAATATAGATGTGTACATGGCGAGATTAATACGTTCTACAAGGGACATGGGTTCACTACAATATATCCCCACTGAAACAAATACATTTACCAAGTAGCCAAAATCACCGTTGCTCAATCATGGATAGATGGCACTATTCCGGAAGATAAAACTGTCATGGACAGACCACTACCACGTAAGTAATGGTCATGTTGGCATCACATATGACCTGGACATTCATTGAATATGTGTGCTTTCTGTTTTGGTAAATGTGTTCGTGGATTGAAGGTGGGACTGTGTGCATGTGGGTGCGATCAATTTCTCCAATTACGTTCGGAAGTTTAATTTCATATATATAAATATGAATTATACAAAATATTAAAAAATATTTCTGTTCGCTGTCTCTGTCTCTGTCGTCGCCTTGCTGCTGCCATATCAACGTTTTCAGACTCAGTGGAAATGCGCTTCCTGGTTGAGACGTGCTTTTATGAGGCAGAGAATTAGCCTGCAAATCAGAGATGTGCGCTCACCAGGCAGTTTAGTAAATACGACGCAATACATCATTAGGCGCACTCCTCCCATTAAATAGCGCGTTACCACCCACGTTTCGGAACCATCTCACCTGTTTGCAGGTACACACCCTCAAAGCGTTAATATGCGACTCTACTCAAATGCGCCCCCTTAGTAAATACCGTTTTATGTTTACGACCGCTATTTTACGCCAGAAATGGGCGCAATCCTGTTAGTACATCAGGCCCCAAGTGTGTGGTCCTGCATCTTGAATTAATTGTCTGGTGTGTGATCTTACGATTAAAATATTGATCCAAAATTTTAAAAGCAAAATAACCATAAAAACCAAAAAAATCTTTAGGCCAATGGCCCCATTTACTCCAGAACCCTGAACACTTGCCCACTTTACCCATCTATGCTCCGTCTATAAGCAGACCTCAGACTAAACGTCCAAAAGGAACACCAAAAGAGAAATGCTCTAATCTGTAAATTAAAAAGAGTTATCCGGGTGGCATTGTGGTGGGAGCAGTAGCCCCGACCATATACGGGCTTGAACGCCCACGGGCAGTGGTGGAAGAAGTACTGAAGTTTATTACTTAAGTAAAAGTACAAGTAAACAGGCAAATGAAAGTAAAAGTAAAAGTAAAAGTACTACATCAACAATCCTACTTAAGTAAAAAGTAAAAAGTACTCACTTTTAAATTTACTTTAAAAGTAAAAGTACTCACGCAATGGGTTGTCTCAATGTCTAGGCTGTGCCACTTTGATAAAGAAATAGCGACTGGTAATACATGCCTCTACAGATGTCACTACTAGTAATAATTATAAGCAACAACATTTGTTAATTGGAAAGGTTGGTGTACTTATTGGGCCTATTGTCTGTAATACTGTTCAAACTCTATCTTACAATTCTGCAGTTCAATTAAGTTATTTTTGTTTAAAGACAATAAAGAAGTGTTTTCTTTAAACAATTTATCTACCAGGGATTATTTGCAAAGTTAATACCATTAGGCCAAACCAATAAAGACACAATTAGGCACATTAGGTTTGCATGCCAGGCAATAACCAGTCAATACAAAAGGCAAATCTTCACGTTAGCTTGACATTGCTAAACTACCAGCTTTATCTTACCACTACGTTAAATAAATAATCAAGGTACAATCGTGTTATTTTGATGCTATTGCTGTATGTCAACATGTATTTTTGCTAGATAACAGTTTAAAATCATGTCAGTAACCGCATACGATATGAAAAAGTCATAGACATTAACTTAGCATAGCAAGAACTCCGCATAATTTGACCTGTTTCTCCAAATTTGAAGGCGATTTTTTGAGGTAGACAGGAAACGCACTGAAACCTCCACGGGTTATTCTTGGGGCCTCTGAACTTGAACATGTCCTCAGATGAGGCTGACTCTGAATCCATGCTGAAAAGTTGTTTGTTAGTCAGGCTGTCGAATGCTTAAGCAAAACAGGCAAGGCTACCGTAGTGCTGCTGCTGCTGCCAAATACACACTCTGCTGTCGTTGGAGCTGATAGAGCCACCTGATTGGCTGAAACGTCCTGAAGCAACGCAATCCATATTTTTGTGTAGGCAACATTTTGGCGAAACTGTGTTCATAAAATGTAACGAATAACGACACGTATTGTAGAAATGTAGCGGAGTAAAAGTATAGATAATAGCTGCAAAATTTAACGAAGTAAAAGTAAAAAGTATTCACTATTATTTTTACTTAAGTAAAGTACAGATACGTAAAAATGAAACGAAGTACAGTAACGAAGTAAAAATACTTCGTTACATTCCACCACTGCCCACGGGGACATGGGAATCCGACCCACTCTCATCCCGATCTCTCTCTCCATCTCTTTTCTCCATCTAATTTCCTGTCCAAACCTTCATTGTCCTATCAAAGGCAAAAAGCTCAAAAACAAAATCTTAAAAGAAAGAGTAAACCATATCACCATATTTGCATTTTAAGGGAAAATAGACTCAAATTAATCCAAATTTGTTTGTAAAAATGTCTCTCTTTGGTTTTAAATGACAATTCACTTCAAATATTTTAGTAAACACAAAGTCATGATTTTAACAGGCAACTTTTTGTGAATTTGCTGAATTTGTTTGTGAAATCTAAAACATTTTTACAGTGTATGCAATTTAATAAAGTAGCTGGCTTGCTGACCACATAATGCCCTTCAACATGCAAGGTAAGGCATAAACCATATATAATTTTATAATTATGTTATTGTATATGAAAAGGGCCATCATAACTATTGTAAAAATTATCATACATACTTTCTCCATGTGGTTGACCAGTGGGAAGTGGTATTGTAATTAGAGGTCCTTGGTTGTATCAGAAATACAAAACAGGTGTTATTTGCGACGAACAAGTTTGCTGGCTAAGTTGGATGGTGCAATGAATATGTGAACCTGTTTATAGTGAGAACCATTCATGGCAAGCTAGACAAGGTACCCCTCCGCCCAGGGTTGGTTAACTGCTTAGACTTGGCTAAATGGCCATTCACTAACACTGAACCTGTAGCAAGGCACCATTATACCTCTAGTGGTCAGGGCCTCGTTTCCCAATAACGACGTATCTTAACGTTCTACGTGGATTTTGGCGACATAGTAGACTCAGTAACACTTTCTATTTACGAGCGTTTCCCGAACATCATCTTAAAGTCAGGTGCACGAGCGCACCGTGCACGAGTCCTTAAGTATCTCTTAGGGTGGAGCTGTCCATCACAGTGGTTCTGAAAGTAAAGTAGTCGATGCCAAAAGAGTCGATTTTCTCACTTGTGTATAGGCTTATGAATGAAGTTCCAATATAACAAGTGTCGACATAAGAACAATACCTCAATAAATATATATAGGCTAGAAAAGATCAAATAAAAAACATCACTCAGGGCATAAGCCGCCATAATATGTGACTGCCTGGAAGCAGGGGCGGACTGGGACAAAACATCGGCCGGCATTTTGAACCAGACCGGCCCACTTAATTCGATAACACACCTTTTTAGTCTTTTTGGTCTCTCGAATGTCTACAGCAACCAGGCTTTCAGCTAGCAGGGCGTCTGCCCTATAGTCTACTAAAAATTAAGAAGAAATGGGACGCCCTACTTTTAGGCAGGACGGCCTAAAGACGCCCTATTTTTCTCCCGTTTTACCTGTTAACTTCGCTGAATGTGATCAAAATTCACCGTTTCAGTGCTTAGCGAAGTCTAGAATCATACATATGCCCTGCCAATTAGAAAATAGCATTGCTGTATTCCCGCTACAACAACGTTACATCATGATTCCAACGAAACATTCATTCACGGGCTCGCAGAAGCTACAGAAGACAGCTGTCTCACCGCACGTCACTGAACCTACTACTACTTTATGAGTTCAACAAGAGTTTGTGTGTTAAGGTGGTGGTCTTAATTAATCTAAATTCAATACAATACAATATACATCATACACTTTAAAGCTTTGTTCAGAATACGGAGGTCTAAGATCGGTCGATATTTTCCTTCCTTTTTTGGAACCAGAAAATAGCGACTGAAGAACCCCCTGTTCTCGTCTCCGAGAGGTACAGACTGTATTGCTCCCTTTCCTAGAAGGGAGTCTATTTCCTCCTGTAGGAAACGCGCTTGATGAGGTGGCACTAACGTTTGAACCACGTCCCTGAACTTCGGGAGGGGCAAACTGGAGCGTATAACGGGCTATCATAATTCGGTATCTGGACAAATTGGCACATTTTCGGAATACCAGGGTTTGGGAATACTGGGCTTTCGGAACATTGACATGGCACCGCGCACCAATAGGCTAACGGGCTAGCCCACCACTCAAACACACAACATAGAGCCTAACTACACAGTCAGAAAAGCCATCTCCTTAGTTCAATAGCCTAACATATTATTTTGTATAATCTTTATTTTCAAATACTCAATATTCTTTATTTCTATTTTGATGGGAATAGGCAGGTGAAACAAAGACATTCTCATGATGTGCTATACACAGAAACATCGTTTGGATTTCTTCTATAATAGGCCGAACGACGCCCCTGGTGGATTGCATCGCTAGGTGTGAAGTTACTACTGGATTGCATCGCTAAGTGTGAAGTTACTACTGGTCCTGACCACACGTAGAATTCTTCTCAACGAAAGATAAACTTAAGCTAAGTGCCGCGTCGGGAAACCGCTCTGCAACGTAGGATCCCTCTTACGACCGATTTCAAGTCCTTTTTAGGCTAAGTGAGCGTTCGGGAAACGAGGCCCTGGTCAGTAGGTCATTGTATGATAAGGTTTGTACAGCCTGGTCAGAAGGTAATTATATGGTAAGGTTTGTTCGGCCTGCTCAGTAGGTAATTGTATGGTAAGGTTTGTACAGCCTGGTCAGAAGGTAATTGTATGGTAAGGTTTGTACAGCCTGGTCAGTAGGTAATTGGTCAGTAGGTCATTGTATGGAAGTCCTTGCTTGAGTCACCTGTTGAGGCCCACTCTAGCGCCTTCGTCAAAAGAAGTACCCCAACACGACTCGTAGACAGTATCATTGTATCTCAAAAACCACAGCTAAAGGACGGGAAAGAATATTTCTTTTAGCCATTTTACCTACCGACACACATGAATGGTATGTCATAGAGTATGGTGGTGTTAACATGCCTGTGTAGTAATACAATGTGTTTCTGGCCTGTTGGTTCATGCTCACGTCCAGCAGAGGCGTGTGTCCTCTGTGTGTGTTATCTCTTATCAGCTGCCACTGCTGCTACTGTGTCCACACACAACTGCTCAGGCAGGCCGTGCAGCGGTAGAAGAAGGGCTGACCTGCTCTTGCCTATAATCAGTGGTGCTGATACTCACCCACTCAGGCACCACAGACCGGCTTCACTTCAAGGGGGAAGACCTCCCTAAAACAACCGGCTGACTCTCTTGCCTCGGCAGAGGAAACAACCTGTCTCACTGGTCACAGATAGGAAATCATCTAATGGTTCAATGCTGAATAATAAATATTCAAATCCAGGCTGATAAGAATAGCCTCATAATGTTTTTTTTTGTCTAAATCAAAGTTTACACAAGCATTCCAAGCAACTTCTATTTTGACCAGGGTTCACGGGAGAATTCCAAAGTGGATGGCAAAATCCCTCCCTTTGCCACTTTCACCACCCCATAGCTATTGTTAACTAGGTCCCTTTTCCACTTTCACCACACCATAGTTATTGTTAATTAACAGATTTGGAGTAGAGAGAATAGTTGAGTCCTCCAAGCATGTCACATCACTTGTAGAGCATAAAAGCAGAAGAAAAGATTTAATGCATTGCTGCGATTGTTTGGTTTGAAGTTGATGCAAGCTAAAAAGAAATAAAATAGTATGTGTGGTCATTTTAAAATACATGTACAGCTGTCTTTTTGTTAAAAAAATTCACATTGCAATCAAACCCTTATTATATAGTATGATCCTGTGGCACTTTAATAGCAATATAAGCATTGTTAAAAAAATTGGAATGGCTTGTTATTTCTTTAAATTCTTCTAAAACAATTTAAGCAGTGTCTTGAGAAGGCCACATGGACAGCATTTTTTTGGAGAAAAAACCGGGCAGAAATAGACAAAGTCTCCAACAAGGAGTAGTTTGAAAAGATAGACAAAGAACACACACACACACACACACACACACACACACACACACACACACACACACACACACACACACACACACACACACACATACACACACACACAGAAAGCGAGGGAGAGAGAGCCAAACAAATTTGATGTCACATCCTGCTGCTGTCTTCACTGTGCTACTTGGCATTCTAATGCAACTGAATCTGATGTAACATACAGAGGTTGGGCAGCAGCACCACACAAGCAGGGAAAACTTAACTCAACAGACCTATGCATTAAACATATTGTAGAATAGAGTGTAACATTTATCACTGTCAATGGCACAGAGTTTGTATAAATTTAAATGCAGTCAACCGTGCCAACCCCCCTCCCCCTCCCGAGTCGCACAGACCCACACTTCACCAACCTACATGTGGTGTACAAAGCTTCTTTTCCAGAGGTCTTTTACATTGTTCTTTGACAGAGTTCCCAAATATTTCATTTTTGGTGATACATACAGCTAACCGTTTTATTTCTTTATCAGTTGTCGGGGACAGTATGCTATAATCATTATAGCGGTGTGCTTTTTTGTAGTGATTACTGCTATCTCATAGACGTAATGTGTTTGAATGCTCTGTCTACATATCATTTGGCAGCTGACCTGACCCAAATATGAGTCTTTATGCTGTGGATTAATTTTTCTATTTATCTTTTTGCTGCATAGAATATTCAGAGGTGACATCATCCTGGATTGTAGTTCCTTATCAAATGAAACCTTGTAGAATATCATTGACTTAGTGCAAGAAAGGATTTAAGGAATAGTGACAAACTCTGAATTTGAACCAACCACAAAATAGTTAATCTATGGAGAAACAAGTATTGGCAGCATCAACTGTGAAAATAAATGGGGGGTTTTCAGGAATAAAGGAAATATTAATCTAAATTAGCACTTAAAGCAAATTGTAGGGAAGACTTTTGGTTAAATATAAAGTGTTTTTTAAACAAATGAAACAATCTTGGCTTTTATTGCGAAATACATCAGGCACCACTGTGATGTTGGTAGCTGACACTTCATACATTAAAATAGATTACTCAACCTTTTCTATTACCAGTGGTAAAAGCAGGAAAATTAGAGATAATGGGTTATCATTTAAGGTAACATCTTAAACATAATAACAATGTCATCAATAACATCTGTGACATCAGCTCTTGCAGCTTGTTTTACCAGATCTTTTTACTTTTTTGAATCATCGGTCTTTGTCTGGTTCCCAGCTGCTCACCTAGAAACAGGTCAAAAAAGAGAAAATATCTGTGTTTGTGTATCTTTGTGAGTGAAATAAAGGGGATTTTTCATATTGCACTGCTAAAGGGCTCATACTGGCAGTCATAAGTCAAAAAGTAAGTAGACAGTAAAATTAAAGTGTGGAAAATCAAATAATGCAACAACTATGATATGCACTATTTGTCATCTATCAGAAACAAAGATGTTGGCATTCTGTTAGGTTTTTTGTGCAACCCAGGCCACTTCCTGGCTGAGGTTGCTGGTGACGGGCACATTTCTGGCTGATTAGGGCACTGGGAGAGACTGGCACATTCTCCCACGGGGTGTGTATGCTCTGGTGCCCACCTCTGCTGCACTGTCGCTCTTAATGAGAGTGGGCTCTTTGTGCCCAAGGAGAGAGAGAGAGAGAGAGAGAGAGAGAGGTGGCGTAAACCCTTTGGTGATGTAAACACTTGGTTAATTCCAGACCTCCCCAGTGCAGCGCGCAGCTCCTTAATAAATCTGCCCTGAATGACAGAGTGATAAGGCACATGCAGTACCCAGCTCAAGAGGTCTGGCACTCTAATGTGCAAGGCTTTATGGCCTCTGTGATCAAGAGGAACATGCATACACTAGCCAGTCCAGCGCAGTGTTCAAAACTATAGCTGCACAGATCATTCATGGGTTACTGTGTCTATTAACTGTCTGTGTGTGAGTGTGTGAGTGAAGTTGAACTTAATCCACTTTTGTTCAAGTCTGATTATATATTTGATATAAAATAAAATATGCTCAGCTCTGTACTACTTTGAAGAATTCCAGCTCATAACCCATTTTAATTAACATTAGCATCATAGCATATGTGCTGTGACTGTGCAAGATCATTTCACCGGGCATAGGGTGTGGGCAGTACAGTCTGTCACCACAGACATTTCCTAAAGTAAATTTAACTGTCTGCATCCAATATAGATCACTGGAGATTGCTTTATGCATTTGACTTCATAATTAACAGGTTTCAAAACCATAAACTTAAATTATTGAACACAGCTGGTGAACGGTAATTGGAATCATTAAATATTTGAATGAACATCTCCCACAAAACAAGATGACAGTGAGGTCCCTGTGGTGGAACTACTGTGGAGCTACTGTGGAGCTGAAGTTCGCTTGGTTAGCAACACGATACCTAAACTTAAAGGTCTAAATCACCCCATTACCTTAAGAGACCGGAGAATGGACATTTTATTCAGAATATGGCTATTATATGGTTGGATATAAGGTCTCCTTGTATGGTCGTCTCGTTGAACCTCTGTCGCCAAAACATGTTTTCCAACCCTGTACAGTATGTCATGTATTTCAACATACATTAACAGTAGAACAGCTATAGATATGTCTCTGACTGCTTTTTTTCTTCTGGCTAATTCCCTATGGATTTGGGATCCACACGTCAAGACCGAACCTAGTTATGCAAACCATGATTTTTAAACTGCATACAGAATCTGTTAAATGTGTGGTCTTGCATTTCTTTATTCCATTCTTTAAATGATCTATTTATTTTCCATATCTATTTTCTCCTGGGTATCTTACTCTACCATATGTATTGTGATGCCTTTGCTCAAAAGCCTTCCCTCTTGCTGCAGCATAGCATACAAGCTGTGAGAAGGCTTTGTTTGTTTGGGCCCCGAGCGCAAGCCAACATCCAAAGGAAGACTTCTTTGATTATACCTGTTTACCCTCATTAGCCAGGGTGACCAAAGCCAAATGAGATGTCTGGGCTGGAAGCTATTTTGTGTGAGGATGTGTTCGCTTTTTTCCCCCTTCTGCTTCTTCAACCCTCCAACGAAGCTGGACTCAATGAGATGTATCTTGGAATCTGTGTGAGATTGGTTAATACAAAAGCCTGTTGGTGAAAACAATGTCCTCTCTATGGTGACAGAGACAAAGTGCCTGCGTTTGGGGTATGCGCGCGTGGCAGACAGGTGATAGCTGCTAGGGAGACTTTGGAGTGAATTTGAATTTCATGTCCAAGAGAAGGCAGCTCATCATTAAAAGCCCCTAATTTCTGTGTCAGGTAGACTTACAGGTAATCGATCATCTTGTCAGAAAGATCTGATTTTTTTTTTTTGCCCAACCATTCAAAGCGATCTTTACTCCTTTCCAATTAAATTGGTAGGAAAAATTGAAAAACTGCCTTTAGCTATTAGAGGAATGTATTGTCATGGTCAGATATTTCATTTATTCCATTTGAGAGAAAAATTCCCATTGAAGTGATCTGAGTCTGTGAAAAGAGAGAGATGGAGGAGGCTTTTTATTGGAGCTTACAGGGATGTTAAGAAAGAATGGCACAAGATATCATTTAGAACATTCTGTGAACATCAAACTAGATCCACCATCAACACAACAAAACATTCAAAATAGTTTTGCTCTATGTTTTGATTACTTACCAGATGCGTTAGATCCTAACAGTTGAGACAATAACCGATAAAGAGTGGCTCAAGAACACCAGATCTTTCATTTTATTGCAGTTTACTCAAGACCTCTGTGCAATTCAATGTCCTGGCTTGCAGAATCTGCAACACTTCCAAAGGCACAGCATGTCTGTGTATAACCACATTTTGTGCTACATTTCTAAGTGTTAGCGGTTGTTAGCTTTGATTGTTTTGCCGGGCGCTGGCTCTCGCTCTTGCACCTGGGGGGTAAAATGCCCGTGCGCCCTCAGAGGAAGGCTTCTGCCTCCCCACACTCATATTAGTCCAGACACACAGTGACAACACCACCATGGCCTGGTCACCAGAGGACACGGACACAGGAGACGCTTCCACTCGCTCGCTCTCTCGCTCTCCTGGGATGCTAATATAAGAGGGGGGAGGAAGAGCTGGCCTTATTCTCTGTCAAAGTTGACATTCTCTAGCTGGGAGGCGATATGGAATAGGAATAAGATGGACCAGGATAAGGAAGATACAGGAATTTCTGTTGCAAGCAAAGATTATAATTTATTCCTGCTTAGCATGGAATGGGTTCCAGTTAATTGCTGTAATTTCTAATAATCGGTAATAATCAGTACATTCCCAGACACTTTTTAAAATCATTCCTCTCTAGATGTTTGAGTAAATAAGAACTGTTTGAAATACAAAGTACTAAGTATATTTGATGTATAAAAGCAAGGCAATTGAGTTTTCCATCTATTTATTGTCCAATGTATTCTTATTTCAAAACAGCAGTGATAATAATTTGTATATGTTTTATGACTCCCTTCTTATAATTTACAGCCCATCACTACTGTGTGGAATACCCATGGCCACGGAAAAGATCAAAAGCAAGCCCAGCTGAGGTGAAATGTGATATTAAAGACCTAAGACAAGTTCTGGTGGTCATACGAGCCTTCTAACATGAATGTAAAGTGTAGCACGCCTTACGTTCGCCTCTCTAAATGAACAAAAGTGCCAGAGCAGCACAAAGACCAGGGGAAGAAATCGAGTTGATTAGCAGGAGCTTCCCAGCATGCTGTGCAATGACAAATGATTGACTTGGAACAATATCTAAGGTGATCAGGATAAAGTACCAACCATTTCAAGGCTCAGCAAAATTCTAATTCTAAATTGGACTTCGCACTACATTCCAAATAAAAATTGTTCCCTTGGTGCTTTATCCTATCAGGTGTCTCTCCCTGACCACTGATACAAAACGAATAAAGAAAATGATTAAAGTGATAACAAAGGCATAAAATGGAAATGATTGCAGCATCACATCTGGGATCTGGGTGTCAGCGCACTGCTGTTTTTGCCCCTTGCACTTGGCACTCCATTCTTTCTGCATGAGAAGGAATGAAAAGAAAGAGTGGAGAGGGAAAGAGAGGGAGGGAAAGAAAGAGTATGAAATTAAAAGGTAGAAAGCGAGAATGCAAATAGGCTTTCAGCTTTAACATTATTAATGACTCTTCAAAAATCTCAGACTTCCAATTTCTGTGAGAAGCGCTTGAAAGAGCTCGCAGATGAAGCTGACCTTCAGAATGTTCTTTGGTCTTTAGTTAAGAAATTCACTCGCCATTATGGCATCATTAGGGAAACAAGGATAAAATTACTCCATGGTTAATGACCTATAGGATCCCCCACCAAAATTTGTTTCAGATCTAATAAAACTGCGCTTAGCACACTTGAATGAATTATGAAGACTGTTACGTGGGGTATTAAAAAGAGGAAAATAGATTTTCTCAAGCTAGGAGGACTGGACTTTCCATATCAGATAGTAGAATGGAATTTTCTGGGCAATAAATTCTACCATGTCTCAATTTAATTTTTTCGCCCTGAAATTCTGAGGCTATGATTGAATCTCTGAGTGGGATGGCCTCTAAAAATTCATTGCTAGTTCCATCTCCCTCCTCCTTCACTCACAGGAGAGATGGATTGATGGATGAGGACTTAAATGACTATGTGCTTCAAGAGAAAACATCAATAAGAAAAGGTACACATGATTAAGTAAATAAATGCCAATTTTTTGTTTGTCTTTACTTAAAATGTGTACAGCGGCTGTTACAGCAGAATAGGCTTCTAAAGAAAATAAATGAAAAGAGAATGCAATTCAGTTGCCAAGCTCTCTGCTGAATGGGCTGATCATTTACCATTAGGACCTTTATAAAATGAGATTCTGCATCTACATTTGCTCATTATGCAGGCCAGATTAACGAATGGCAGGATGGTAATTAGCGGAACATGTCCAGGACTGAGAAAGCATGACAAAAGCAGTTTGAGAGAGAAAAAAATGAGAGCGCAGGCTATTGGGCCGGCACAACTTCAAACAATAGCTCAGGTGTCATGATGCTCTCTGCAGCCCTAATGTCAACTTATTTTCAGGAAGTGGTGGGAAGGCTGAGCGAAGCGGTGGACCTGCCAGGGATGGTTGCAGGCACACAGAGGCGGATTTCCGCAATAATGGCATTTGCTCTCTTTAAACTTTAATCTTTCCTATTAATTCCCTGCTACTGGAGAATGTGCAAGAGTTAATGTTCCATGAACGTGTTTCTCACTCCGCAATCTCTTCGAGCTAATTACCTTCAGGTGCTAAATGGAGGGAAATTGCAATCCATTTGGATGAGAGAAATTTCACCTCCCTGTCCCCAGTGCAACATTTTGGTGCTTGAAAGAGGGAGAGAGGGGGTTTGGATTGAGGGTATGGTGAAGAGGGGGAAATAAAAAGAAGTTGCCAGGTCTCCTTAAGTTAGGCAGTAAACAGTGTCTCTGTTTGGTTGTGAGATATACACTATGTATGTTGTATGGCATGTGTATGGTGCGAGGGAGAGTGAGCCCCTCTTCCTGGGGTCACACAGAGGTCAGCAGGTGCCACTCCTAACACGTGGAAGGCCTAACAGATGTTTGATTGACATTAATCATTTAGATGGCCCATTAAAGTCTTATGATGGGAGAGGAGAGGCGCTAGAGCCATTCTGAAGGGTAAACTGTGTAGAGGTCCTGAAGGAATGTAATGTGGGCAGAACTAAGAGGCTGGTGTAAACGATCATCATCAAATTTGTACAGAATAATGAAAGAGTGTCAGTCCACATGAATATATCAGATGATTCACGTTCACACGTTACTTTTTTCAAATTTAACTAAAAGTCTGTGATTTGGTTGGTCTTGTCCACTCAACAGGAAACCAGTGGCATGGAATGCCATTCACTGTCAAGATGTGTTTTCAAAGGGCTTGTCCTGCGTGCAATCTTTCCTGGTGAGTTCAGGGGGTCGTTTGCAGCGACTGAAGATCTCACTCATGAGGCGCGTGAACGAGGCCAGCTGGGGAGGATGGGCGACGATGTGATCATTCACCTTCATCCTTAATTTGTTGTTATTACTTTTACGAGCATCTCCAGAGTAAAACACAAGTGGGAGTACAGCACTCATCACTGATAAAGAGTGAGGAGCTTCTACATATACACCATTTACAACTTACTATTGAATAGTAGTTTTACGCTTTTATTTGGAGGAAATTGCTGTTCTTGCTCTTAACCTCTAATGTCATAGTAACCAAACCTTAAATACATGCTTTAAGGCCTCACCTGCAGATGTATGTGGTGTTGGGAGTGAAAAGAACTGAAATTCTAGTCAAAAATGTTGTGAGGGAGAGGAGAATTTGATATGAATCATCCTCCTATAGCTTTTTTCCCATTTGTCTTCTGTAACCTGCCATGAAAAGGGTCCCAAGAAGGAGGAAGCAAACAGATAAGAAGAGGAGAGAAGACAGGGTGGGAGCGGTTGGCAGGAGTGCAGGAGTTAAGGGGGCTACATAGTCCTCTGTTTGATCCCTGGCTGGAAATGAGAGATGAACATTCCTGTCCAATAAACAGCCAGACAGAATGGACTCATGTTCACAGTCACATAGAGGCCTGATGGCCCGCTCACATTGAATGGACTCGTGTTCACAGTCACATAGAGGCCTGTTGGCCCGCTCACATTGAATGGACTCATGTTCACAGTCACATAGAGGCCTGTTGGCCCGCTCACATTGAATGGACTCATGTTCACAGTCACATAGAGGCCTGTTGGCCCGCTCACATTGCACTTTATTCAAATTGGACAGGGATTTATATTTGGCTCTGATAAATTATATAATTCTGCAAAACGAATATGGAGATTTTTTGATGGCAACCATCCTATTTCTTTGATATGCTTAATCTTCCACAATGTAAAGATTCAAAGGAGAGAAAAAAAGCATCCCAATCTACTGTTCAAAAGTAACCCTTTCCTATCTCTGCCACCCCATACCTTATCCTAATAAGGAATGAATTAGTGTCTAGGGGCAGCCCAAACACCCCTATCTTACATAAACACCCTGAAAGACAAGGCCAATCTCTTACAATATTGAAGACTCTCCCACAAATATAACTCCCTGCTATATATTTCAGGGCTGTGTGTGTGTGTGTGTGTGTGTGTGTGTTTGTTTGTGTGTGTGTGTGTGTGCGTGTGCGTGTGCGTGTGTGCGTGTGCGTTTGCATGTGCGTGCGTGCGTGTGTGTGTGTGCGTCTATGTGTGTGTGTGTGTGTGTGTGTGTGTGTGTGTGTGTGTGTGTGTGTGTGTGTGTGTGTGTGTGTGTGTGTGTGTGTGTGTGTGTGTGTGTGTGTGTGTGTGTGTGTGTGTGTGTGTGTGTGTGTACTATTCCTGGGCATTAGAGTTCTGTTATTCTTACAGTGCCTCAAAAGGAATCCCCAGGCTAACAGCTAGTTACTAAGGATAGTAGGGTGTAAAAAAATAGACAAAAGTTTAAATGTAATGACGGCATAGTAAAAGGTTGTACCCAAAAGATAACTGCAGATTGTTTATGATGTGGGGAGAAATGGATTTGTGCATGCTGCTAGGAGATTCTTACTCGAAAGTTCAGTGTTCCCTTTACCATAGCATCAGGACATGTGGATATCTCCTGTAAGAGTTCAGTGGTCCCTTTACCATAGCTTCAGGACATGTGGATATCTCCTGTAAGAGTTCAGTGTTCCCTTTACCATAGCTTCAGTGTTCACTGTTATCTTAATTTCATTGCTTTTCATGTACATTATGAAGAGTGTATGGCATCGTATATGGGGAAACCATTTAGCATGGTAGTTTAAAAACACTTGTCCAGGTTTCCATATGAATGGTCCTGAAGCTTCTCTCTGGTTGAATTATCTCAATATGCGAGGTAAAAAGAAGTCTGTGTTAGGAGCAAGTTTCCAGCCAGAGGCGGTGTTAATCTCCCAGTGCTCCATGAAATATCAGAGAGACAGAAAGTAAGTTGCTATTAGATCACTGAAGTTGAAAGAATGAAAAAGAGCAATTATTAAATATTTGGTCTGCCAAATTTAAGACTTAAATCATACATGAACATATGTTTAATAAATGGATCAATTGTGGCCAAATGACTCTGGAGCACAATTCAAGACATCCAGGGAAACTCACTCTGTCAAGCAACCAGTTCAATTCAAAGGCACCCCTGCCATGACTGCAAGAGTCTCTCCACAGAGTGGTCTTAGAAAGGCGTCTCGCCACAGAGTGGTCTTAGAACGGTGTCTCTCCACATTATTTGTACACACACACACATATATATATATATATACAGTATATTTACCATGTCATGCACTAGGATCCATGGTATCATTAAAGGCTTGGGCCCATTTCTGAAAGGGATCTCCTCTAGCCCTCAATCTGAGCTTTATTATTCTTACCCAATCACTTTATTTTGTGTCAAGAATTAGCAATTACAAGTTAGGCTTCTTGAGCTGATGTCTCCAAGCCGATCTTTGTGGATGCCGTCCCTTCAACTGCTCAGTCCCACATAAGACAGTGAAGAAGAGGTGTCAGGGGGAGGTGTGGAGGCTTTCTTCTGGCAAGCTGTTGCCATTTAGCCCCTGATAACCAGGTAATTGCATTTCCGGAAGAGCAGGAGCAGATGAAACATGCTGTGGACAGATACCACTGGCACACTGGCCCCTTCTTTTGGAAAATTTCATTTTTCCAGAAGGAAGCCATGAATGCTAAGGCTGAATCCAAATCCTTTTTCCTGCACCTTTATCAGTGTGTGGCCCACCAAGTGGGGAGATGGAGGTAATTCATTCAGCTGAGACTCACCACTTTAATCCAATTTACAGCCTGCCCCAGTAAGAGATAATTACAAGCCTTAAACCAGTTAGGAAAGGCCAGGGGGAGAGGGAAAGGAGAAGAGAAAGAGAGAGAGAGAGAAAGAGAGAGAGAGAGAGAGAGAGGGAGAGAGAGAGAGAGAGAGAGAGAGAGAGAGAGAGAGAGAGAGAGAGAGAGAGGCGGACACTGAGGAAAAACTGTTCCTCTATCCTAGCACATTTCTGCTGGGAGACTCATGCTATGGCTTTGTTAAAAGCTAAGAAAGTGTGTAACTAATGAGGCCAAGTGAATTCCAATGTGAGCAGTAGCCTGGTGAGTATTTGTATAAGCAGTCACTGGGCCCTCTTTAAAACTGTGTTCACTGCTCTCACAAAAGAGTTGTGATGACTTGAATGTCCTTAACTGCTTAAGGAAAGACTGTGTTCACTTATTCAACTCATCTGTGACAGTGCATGTTCCTATAATGTTAACCACCAATACCTATAAAGTGTCAGTTTGAAAAATATGTTGTAACAAAGAAGATGCACCAATTGATTTTCCCTTACCATGGGTGTAATGGAACATTTAGCCTTTTGTAAAAAAAAAAAAAAGAAATTACAAGTAACCACTAGCCCCCCCCCCCCCCCCTTAATAATGATTCAACCCAACTGTTCCAAGCAGAGCACAAGGCCATGCATCCAAATTAAACACCAAGAGCCATTGATTGCCCAGTGTTAGTCCAGTCAGTGGCAGCTATTTCATCACCAAGGTTCGGTTGGTATGGCATATCTTGGGACATGTTCTGAAACCATCCCCATTCTTGGAGTGGGTACATCCTTTCTCTTCCGTGTCTTTGATCTCTGTGCAGGGGAATGGGGTTAACTTCTTCGGAAGAATGTGAGGAAATCATAATGAGCGTGCCGGTGGGGAGCGGAAGCAGCGGCAAGTCCTAATTAACGGCAGGAGAGACACTCCTAAAGTCTCCCATTCACAGGCACACAATAGGCGTCCTTCTGGGGCACAACCCAGAATGGAATATTGACATGAATAAAAAAAGCAGGCCTCAGACCGCAGCCCGTGCACCACCCCCTGTCTCTCGCACACCCTGCGCCTCATTGTGCTCCTGCTCGACACTGTCCAGTCCAATCTGCACTGGGGCAGCCTTTCAGCTGAAGCCGGCTCCACAGAGCCAGACACTCTGTTTACTAAATACATGCTGGGACAATGATGAAAAAAGGAAGGCAGACTGCTCTCAAGTTTGCAGTTTAGAGCCTTCCGAGATAAAAACCTGCCCCACCAGACCCAGCTTCACTCACTCTGGGTGCCTGTGAAGTGATCAGGGACCAAGGCCAGTGGGGGGATCCGTGGGGATGGTGCTCATGTTAACAAGTCAAGTTGGGGACTGTTTACCCTGACTGAGGGGTGATGAGGAGGACAGCTGAACTGTGAACCCACTTGCTACTGCTCCCACAGAGAGAGGTTTAAGTTCTGACCTCTTTCCCCAGACTTGCCCCTCTTTGAAAAATCTGTTAATTGGCAAAGATAAAATCTCTAATGAATTGATGGAGAAACTGCTGTAGTGACAGTGGTTTTCTGTAAGGCAGTCTGTGTCAGAGGTTGGCTTGCTGCGTTTTCACTTACTGAAAAAACTTAGTGTTAATTGTTTGATTTTTGTTAAGACCCTATAGATCATCCTAGGACTGAAGGTTAAGACAAGAAGATTGGCAAAGGTTGATTCTGTATGCAACTCACATTAAAAAGAGAATCAAAATGTATTTGGACATAGGCACGAAGTAGTCACAGTATAAAAGTTATAATGGCTTGTAACCAGATGCATAACAGTTTGCCCAATATCAACAACATTGATTCAAAGACAATCTTCAGGTATTGGTTTCTTAAGAAGTGCCAGACAAACTTATGTGATATACAGAGCCAACCATCTGTAATAAAAAAAGCATCCTGGACATCCTAAAAAAAATGTACTATCATGATTTAGTATTCTTTTAGAAGTGTATGTAGACCGGTCGAAATGAGCTAAGTCTGGTACAGAACAGCTCATCTGAACTGATGTCTTTTGTGCATGATCCCTGACAAATAAACTTAATGATATAAAACAAGCTATTATGTCCTCTTCCTGTTTTTCAGCCTCTGGCTTTTCCCCAGTTTAGCCTCTGCACCATCTCAGTTTATGTTTACTATCTACGTTCACAGAGAATATGAACACTATGACATCCGATACAATGCTAGCTATGTCCTAAATATACTGTAGATTTACTCTCAAATAAGCAATGTGAACGAACCAGTTCTGAAGCTAATTCCACTCATGGCTACTGACAGCATAAATAGACTTCTAATAACAGACTTGACAAAATACATTTAAGAAATTGAAAAATCAGCATTAATAAGATATTTAACTTTGTTATCTCCGGCACATTGATGTACGCCTGGTGAAGTCAATTAGTTCTGTGTTTATTATTTCCTGACAGGAGCTGGGACACGTAGATTAATACATGACCCTGGGAGGGATTGGACAACAATTACAGTGAAACGTGTCCGTCAGACCAGAAAAGTAAAGGTAGCAATAGGATGACAACAATCCGTGGTCAATTAATTATGAGTATTAATTAAGCTATGCTTGATTACATGTTGGCATTAAACGCCTATTTTTTAACCTGACATAATGGACACTCATATGTAAATAATTGAATCCTCTTTGATTAAGAACCCCAGCACTGTGGATATTATTAAATGCGCTCTTTGACCATGATTAAATCTGTCTTTCGTCCAATAGGAACATTTTATTTCTCAAAGCTGGATTTCTGATAGCTCAGGAGACCTAGATGTGATCTCATGATTGTTTTTTAATTATGTATCAAATAAATCAGAGATATTTTAAAAAGTTTCCCTAGCGGCCCCTTTCCACAACAGCTTGGTGCAAGTTCTTTTTTCATAGGCTAGTTAAATGTGCTTTACTGTGAAAATATGTGCTTTATCTCCGAATGCCAAGGTTGTCTTGAGAGAGAAACAGAGGCGGCAATATTGATGTTTAAACATTTAGTACAAAATCTGAGCCTGACCCTGGTGAGGTCTCTCCCTTAACACCATTGGAGACATTTGGTCCATGTAGAAATCTGAGAAGTATGAGATTCAGGCCTAAATCTCACTTTTAATTACATTGCTGTCCAGGAGATACTAAGGAGATAACAACGAGATCACTTTTTACATTTTCTTTTCTTATGAACTGTCTTATATGGATTCGGTCAGTATGTTACTTTTAGGGCAGGATATCATAATATGCCATTTCCAATTGTCTTTTATAGTAAAACACAACATTATTGATTTGTCTAAATTAGGATTCCTCCTAAACATGGATGTGATGTTGACTGAATCTGGAGGCGGAGATGTCACATTGCTCTTCCCATGCCTCAGTAAACAGCATCTGCTTCTCAATCCTCTCTCCCTTTTCCCCACCTCTCTCTGCGTTTGTTAAATGCATGCACAATGGAGGGTAATGGCCTCCCACTAATGCATGCTATTACCAGCAGACCTGCAGTGATAGATGTAAAAGGTAGACAGATCTATTCTAATCTGTCTTCTACAGTCCCTGTCCATTATGTGAGTCCTCCTATATTCAGACACTCCACACGAAGAAACTTTTTGTTGTTGTTGTTTTGCAGTTGTTTTGCATGTTATAAAAGGCAATATGCTCTGTCATCATGTCCAAACATGAATGTTATAAAGGCATAATGCATTTGTCATTATTTAGCTGTTCAGTGATGACCTCAGTAACAGTCCACATAAGTGTATTCTAGATGTAGGGAAACTCAAGGCCCTGAGTTGTGTGACACAGAGCTGATCCGTGTGAGAGTCTGTGGAGGATGTTGGCACAGAATCATTCTCTTCCATGGAGATCAGGGAGAGGTAAATAGCCCAGCGCATTCTGACCTGGAAACATCCTATGTTAGATCAATGATGTGGAAAAGGGGTAAGATTAATCTTGGCAAATACTGTGAATGGAGTAACCATCACTACATTTAGAAAAGTGCATAGGATTGGCTAAGACAGATCATTCTGAATAGTTCTGAAAACATTTTTTTTTACGGAATATAATATATAATATATAAATTATTTGAAATGTCATCATGATGAAAGAAATATTTAATATATCATTTCCTGAACAGTTCTTAGCCAAAGCTGGTGTATCAGTGTTTTGTTGTTAATGTTTAATCTCTTACATCCAATTAATTTACCTTGCATGGTTACCAGAGGTTGAACTCAAAATATTATTCCAGTAGGAAATCATTGACTGAGGTCAAGAAATACTATTTCAACCACAATATTTGTACTGGAATGCACAGATCGAATTGGCACTGAACCATTGTTTAAATTCCTGATCTTCAGACGCACGGGCCAACAAAGTATATTGTTTATCCTCGACTTAGTTAAAATCAACTTCAATGTACCAACCCTTGCAGGTTCTCCAACTACTTGTTAAACAAGCTTTCTGAATCGCTTTCATATGATGCAGAGTCCTCCTTCAGAAATATAGCAGAGACTACATCTCTTTTTGTCTTTCCCTGTCTCTGGTTCTCTCTCTGTCTGTCTCTCTTTTTTCACTCCCTCACTAACACACACACACACACACACACACACACACACACACACACACACACACACACACACACACACACACACACACACACACACACACACACACACACACACACACACACACACACACACACACACACACACACACAATCACACACACAATCACACACATGCATACAGAAAAAAGTGAGTGTGAGAGAGAGATGAAGGAAGAAAAAGAACTTTAACTGAGCAGCATAAACTGTTTTCCCAACAAAGGAGTTGGATTTAGCAAATGTCCTAAGCCTTTAATGAGATAGCTGATCTCACTAAAACCTCCTTCCATTCAGTAGCCTTGGGCTATTAGAGTCATTGAAACTAAAAGGGAAGAGTTCTTTTCTCTTAGATGCCCAGAGAATGACAATGCAGGTCAATTAATTGGTAAAAAGTGAAAATCCAATTAATGTGTATCAAGCTGACATTTTTGCATGATGATAGCTCATTAGGGGCAGTGTTTGGTGGGATTATCCCCCCCTCCTCATTAAAATGCTGTTCTTCTCAGTGGGGTATGGACTGGGGAGGGATTATTTATGCAACAGGTTTGAAACAAAAACTCAATGTTATCCTCATTTAACGGATTTAGTGGTGTTGAATTTTTAAATGGCTGCTGCAGATGCTCTTTCTTCTTGCCAGTTCCCGAGCTCCAGTGACCACAGTAAGATGAGTATACTTCACAGTCAGATGAGTACACTTCACAGCCCCTGAGAGTTCACCCCCGCGGTCTTTCCTTGGATAACAAAAGAGTCCCCAAAATGGGCAACACAGAGTGAAAGAATAAAGCGTATGCTGTTGTTAGTTTAATTTCATAGAGCAAAATAGTTCAATTCTCAACATGCCATGTTACATGATGTGTAAGCTTTTTGCTTGAAATACACTTTCTGCACAGATAAAGTGGAGTAGATTTAACATACACCCATAATCCCAGCCGGTTTCTTTTTTTGGTCTTATTGCATCATGCAAGTGTAACATTTTTGCTCCTGGTATGAATGAGACAGGACATTTTTTCTTTCACATTGTTTTACTTGAACACACAATGGCCAAGCATATTTATTAAGGTCTCACACAGACAGACCTAGAAAACTGGGACTCAGTGAAAGGTCTGCCAGGCCCCATCCTTCTTACGCCTGTGTCACACAACATTGGGGAATACACACAAGAGTGGCAAAGGTCTTCAACGTCGTCAGGCTACATACATAGTCCCCAAAGTACTGACGCTATGAATCTCATATGCAGTCAATCTCCATGCCAGTCTTAATGAAAACGAAACCAAATCATCCAAACTGACTGTTTGCTCTAATGCAGGTTAATTCTTCTCTCAATTAGGTGTATTTGCTTTTATAAACACATTTTGTGAATGTTAATATATTGCATCCCATATTAATATATGGGATGCAATATATTAACATTCACAAAATGTGTTTATAAAAGCAAATACCTGAGGTAAGTCATTAAATAAACAAAAGAAAAATGAACATAATTTGTATTGAATTGATGTTGGATTCATTTTCTGTAGTTGCATGAAGATAAGTTTTAAAAGCTCCTTTCTTTTCCATTACGGCTTTGTGTTTAGCCGGCTTCTATCTGAGAACAGAAAATTGATAATGTGTAGAAAAAATGTACTCGATTCTTATTTTGGGTAATAGTGAAGTGTGCCTACTAGTATCTGAGATCTCTCTCTCTCTCTCTCTCTCTCTCTCTCTCTCTCTCTCTCTCTCTCTCGCTCTCTCTCTCTCTCTCTCTCTCTTCTGGTCTCACTCGCAGTTTCCCCTGTTTCGTTGTTCTCTGTCATTGTGTCTCATTCCCTTCAACAAGCTGCAACTTTCTACCCAGTGTCCACGGGAACCGCAAGGGCCCAACCTGAGGCCCCCAGAACGCAGAGATGTCTCCTCCTCACTACATCACCAGCACTTCATCGGGAGAATTCAGTTGATAGCCAATAGGTCAGTCCTAGCGGTAACAGTAATGTTAGTCAATCAGTCAACCACACAGTCACATGGTTATTTACATGGTATTATTTGTTAAACAGTTAGAACCTGATCTGAGTTAGTATTTGAATTAACTTCCTAAAAAACGCATTAAATATCAGAGGCTGATACCCTATGCTCTGTGGTGTGTTTTGCCAACAATTGTGTCTGATAATGTAGTTAAGGATGTATTAAATCACATAATGAATGACCAGATCAGACCTGAGCTGTTAAAAATAATTGTTCATCTGCTGTTAATAACGAAAACAGTTTTTGAACAGCATGTAGGAAAAACTGATGAAAAATATTAAGATTATGCATTATAATCTGCACTGCCCACAATCCTTTTTATATACACAAGTCTGGTACAATGTAATCAGCACAGTAATCAGGTCTCAAATACCTGATTAACGTTTCACAAATACCTCTTCCTTCCCAACAATTCATACCTAACTATTCATGTTCATGTCTGTTCATATCATTTACAATACCGGGGGATACAAATAAATTGTATTAAATATTTTTCTTAAATTATCCCTCAATGACACAATCCCTTTTAAACCACAAAAATGAACATTCCTTTGCTTTTAATATTTTGCATGGATATAAAGTACAATATGAGGTCAATTCAATATTGACTGGCGTTGTTCTGTTGGAAAATGTAGTTTGTTTTACCCTCTCAGCTCCTAATAATCTATTCTGCTCAGCCAGCCAAATACAGTGACAAATGTTTCCTGCTTTAGGTATTTACCCAGTGGAAGGTAATGGATGTAAGAGTTTAAACATGCCTGCCACACCACAAGCAGACGCTGTAAATGGTGACAGCCTTCAAGGAGGAACACACAAGTACCTTTCATATGAACTCACAAAATAAGGACAACTATTATACAGACACAAAATGTGTAACAGCAGTGTCCTCCATTTCCTCCATAATTACAGTCACCCTGCCAAAAGAAGCTTTGCTAGCCTATGGACTCCTTTGGGAAACCCAACAACAACACCAACAAAACACACACACAACCAATCCAGGACAGCATTCGCTGTCAGACCACAATTCAAACCTGTCAGCATTCACAAAACAACATGTTGTGCTCTCTCTTTCTCGTGCTCTGTCATTTGGGTGAAATGAAATTGTGTGCGTGTGTGTGTGTGTGTGTGTGTGTGTAACTGTGTGTGTAACTGTGTGTGTGTGTGTGTGTGTGTGTAACTGTGTGTGTGTGTGTGTGTGTGTGTGTGTGTGTGTGTGTGTGTGTTTCTGGGTGGCTATATGTGGTGGGGGCGTTAAGGGGCACAGTTTGCCTTCCTTGTCCCGGGGACAGGCATGTAGGTTTAATAGGCTTTAAGTCAAGAGCCTACGGGTTTAACCTTGCCCTTTGGATTGCATCCGGGGCCAATTAGAGTTCAGGCAAAGGTATAATGTCGTCAGGGAATGTGAACAAAATTCTTCACATTTTACGCATACGCCCAGAACATATTCCCACCTGGAACTTTGTTATACTGCCTTTCTGTGCAGTGCTGCATTAGACACCAACGTTAAATACAGTATCGAAACAATTTCAGCCTTTCAATATCATTACTCACAGTGCAATATGTTCAAAGGCAGCAACATGTCCTGGAGGTTGATTTCAAACAGATATGAAGCAGGCAGCTCCAGGAGAACAATGAATAGATTTAATCTGCAAGAGAAACTCAAGTCCCTTTTGAAAAGAAGAGCTGGCCGTCTAGTTTAGCGAGTCTTACCATCTGTTAGGAGCCTGCTGGAGGGTTCAGCTTGGATACACAAGCCACAGGAGTGCCCAGTGTCCACCTGCTTCTCCTGACCACTGGAATGTTTGCGAAGGTGTGTGTGTGTGTGTGTGTGTGTGTGTGTGTGTGTGTGTGTGTGTGTGTGTGTTTGTGTGTGTGTGCGTGTGTGTGTGTGTGCGTGCATGCGCGCGTGTGTCTGTATATCCTCATGTGTGTCTCAACTCTTCTTGATGAACAGATCCTGGTTATTGAAAAGTATAGTCTGGGAGCATTCCAACATTGTCAAGAGAAAACAGGGTAAGCCACACAGAGTGTCTGGTCTGTGAGAGCAGTAGCCTTGCACTCAATAGAGCAGTCCAGTTAACTTAGCCTCTGGGTGTGTAGAATTGTTAAGGTGGACGCTCCTATCAGCCTGACAGTGGGCAGAATGGTTAACTATGATTACTGATCTAATTCTTTATTTCTATCTGCGTACAATCTTACTGTTACAAACTTTTAGGAGTTGTGTTGGTTTGTAGTGCCATAGCCATTGATCAGAATCATAGTGCTTGGTTATTATTGGGATATTATCTAGTGAGTGTAATTCTATACAAATGCAGCGGAGCTTCAGCAATAGGTTTGATACACTTGCTTTTAAAAAGCACACCAGTTCCTCCCTTTCTTCATGTCCTTTGATTTATAGCGGTGCCAGTTTGGTCAAATGGCTAATGAAATCTGTGACAGTGCATTAATGAGGTAGTTTGTTTCAGCTCAGCGTCTGTTCTTCCCCTCACTTTTACCTCTGCCTGTTTGCATCTCTCTCTCGTTCTCTCTCTCACACACACATGCACGCGCACACACACACATGCATGTTTATGTGTTTGTGCGTGTGTGCATTTGTCTGTGTGTTAGTTTGTGTGTAGATAAATAGATACATAGATGGTTGGAAGATTGCAATACTATAATCAAATTGGTGTTAGCAATTCTATGAATTTCTCAGTTTTATTACTTATAAAATCTTAATACTTACTACCTAGTTGTATATTGATACCTTGAAATGATATCATTAAAATACATTTCAATACAACATTTTGTGGTTTTAGTACATGTACAGAAAATATATCAGAATTGCACAGCTGAGCGAAAGGTAAAGATTTAGCAATTTAAAAATAGGTGCAAAAGGTCCAAGTCTCACTTTTTTCTCAAGACCTTTAGTTTAATGACTAACCAAAGGGCCCCTAGAGTCACACAATCAGAGTGGCCAACAGTCAGGAATAGTGTTGACCCATATATACTTTATTAGTGAATTACTTTGCGATGGTAAATAGAATTTTTGACCTTTCCTGGTAATGAGCATGTGTGTCTTTCAATTTTTGTGCTGACATTTTTGAAGGATTGCTTGAAGGGTCAAAGGCAGCGTCAGCAATGTTAAGTATGAACCACCCCTTCACTGTGAGGTAGTGATAACCTTACAGTGAATTAATGATTTTACCACATAGTGAAATGAAGACCTCTTATCTTTCAGTTTTCTTATTTCATGTGCGTAAGACAACCCTACGTTGAAAAGAACACAACATTACATTTTAGCATTTTGTTGCTACATTTCTTTTGATCAGTTTCTGTCTGTCATCAGTGCTTCAACACACAGTACCACTCTGAGTTCCCTGTGAGGGTTTGGAGTGCCAATATTTCAGTCACTTCTTTTCCTCAACATTCTTTCACAGTGAGAAAATCTGGCAGAGTCCTGGTTAGAAGTGACAGTCTGAATGTGCCAAACGGACAGTCTGGGAGAGTAACGGGCAACCTGGTCCGGGCTGGCGATCAATCTCAGGGTACACATTAAAAAGTGCTGACAGCGATGGGAGAGAGAGTTCCCGCTTTCATCTTGCATGGGCCGTCCAGCTAACCTTCATGTCACACTTCTCCTCTCTGTGGACCACCTCTCTTTATTAAATTGTGTTACATCCCAGAATGGGATTCGAGGCGCCTCCTGCTTTTGTTACTTATCGCAAAACTTTCATCTCACTGTTTCTCAGATGAAAAACAATGCATGTCATAGCCTTGAGACGAGGCACGCACTCTGCCCAGTGTCGACCAGGGCCCACATCCTGCTCCATTTCCAGCCTGCCTCTCCCTTCACTGCTTGGGCCTGTAGAAGAGTACTGTGGGTGGAACAGCATGTTTTAGATTTTTTTTTTTTTACTTTTGTTTGGGTCTTATTCCACGTTGTATCACCATTTTGGCATTACATTGTAAAAATGAAAGAAATGTGTGCGATAATTTGCTCTCTCCTTCAGAAATGCCAGTTTTGATAGTTTAATGTATTTAATTGAATGAGTATTGAGTATTATTTCACTGAGTATTATTTCAGATCACCACAAAGCTTTAACTTGCCTTCTCCTCTTAATCCCAGGTTTATTTTTCTTTGCTCAAATAAGTATAAATCCTTTAATTTTGGCATTAAGTGAAAACGACTTAATATGGTTTTAAAAGTGATGTAATGACCATTACCGGTGTCAAAACATTAGTTCCTGTAAAACGGAAGCAACATTAACCCTGTTTTAAGTCACCACACATGGCATCAGTCAACACTTTTAAAGTTATATTATCAGTGACTTGGTCATGTACACTTACCTAATCTGGTTAGCATTAGTGCGGGGCTCAGACAGTTACCTGGAATGAATGATCCACAAGCAGCATTCTGAGTGTGAACGGGGCACCTGTCTGTCAGTGGCAGGACAGGAACTCTCCCAGTAATGCAGTCTTCTGCTGCCCCTTAGGGGCAGGGCATGGCAGGGAGAGAGAGAGAGAGAGAGGGAGAGAGAAAGTAACTTTTTCACAGACCAGGGGAAGAACCCACCTGCTATAAACCCTCCCCCCTTAAATCACTCAAGTTCTGCCACATTATTGTTTTTCTAAGTTTTTTACCTGGCCAGAAAAACCAACAAAACAGAAGAGTGTTTAACTGTCTCTGTGTTTGTCAAAACAGAGGCCGATGTATTCTCATACGCACAGTCAAGAATTTAAGAACTATTATTTAAACAGATCACAGTTTTTCAAACCAATAATATATATATATACATATTATGGCATGCCGTTCAGGAAATTAACATTTGAATATATATATACAAAAGTCTGAATATATATACAAAACTCTGAATATATATACAAAAGTCTGAATATACATACAAAACTCTGAATATATATACAAAAGTCTGGATATATATATACAAAAGTCTGAATATATATACAGAAGTCTGAATATATATACACAAAAGTCTGAATATATATATACAAAAGTCTGAATAAATATACAAAAGTCTGAATATATATACAAAACTCTGAATATATATACAAAACGAAGTCTGAATATATATACAAAACGAAGTCTGAATATATATATACAAAACAAAGTCTGAATGTATATACAAAACGAAGTCTGAATATATATACAAAACTCTGAACTCTGAAGCGCTCAATCCGTCTTTGTCCACCATATTGGATTGAGCGCTTCCTATTAAATCAATGGTACCAAAATGTTTGTAATTACGTATTTTCTGCTTCATGAAACTCTGTTTTTCTGTTATATTGTTCAATTTTGACATTGATTTCTCACTAGAAATGCAATAATAACACGTTTATTTTACACCGTTTGACTTCACGAAGGATATTTTTAGAGGCAGGTTCCCCATTGACTTGACTGGGGTCTTGTCAAAACCTTCGTAATTCCTTGTTTTCTGCTTCATGAAATACTGTTTTTCTGTTATATGGTAGGGTGACCAGACGTGCTCTTTTTCGGACATGTCCTCTTTTTGAGACCTAAAAAATGCGTCCGGCAGGGATTCCCAAATCGTCCGGGATTTTGCCTCGTCGGGTGCTTCACAAAATGTTATGTCTGCGAGTATGTAAGGGTAGACAATTTTGTGGAAACACACCCGCGACCAATGGCTAGTTGTAGTACGATGAAGTACCTTATGTTATTTATACCCTTGGAATAAAGGGTAATATACAAAGTCATAAACAAATGTTATTTTTTTGTCCAAATTCAAAGAACCTTTTTTCATTAAAAACATTCCTGTGTTGTTTTAAAATGACAAGCGCCAAAGTGACATTTGCACCAAAGTGACATTTCCCATTAGTACTGCTATGTATGGGGAGGCAAACGCAAGTCCAGCATCCTAAAAAGAAACAAAATAGCAAATCTGTGAACTGATATTCCTGGGTTAGCCATGAACGTTGATCCTTTTTGTCACAGGGGACAACCCATTGCACTTAACCTTCTGTCCATTCTGACATGATGGCCACTTTGGCATGGCAGAGGTTTCCTTTCCTCTCTGAAAAAGCCTCTTTTGCAACTTGTCAAACACACAATAGGAAGGAAGGAAGGAAGGTATTGAGTTGCCTGAGCATGGCTCTATCTTCTGTTTATTTGCTGTGTCAGGGATTGAGAGATTATGCTGTTCTGTTTATAAGGCAGGAGTCTGGCCATGTGTCCCCCCAGGCTGAAAGGACACTTGGAGGAGGGAGAGGCCACCGGCTGACACTTGTATGAATGAGGAAAGTTGTGAGGTGTGGTAAGCACTGGGAACCAGCTGCCATCAATCAACACGCTCAAAAGAAAAGTTGTAAAGGTTTATGTGCCAGAGTAGATCAGTCTCTTTTAGAAACAAGGTAGAACTTCACAATTCCATATGAATCACCTTTTCAAAGTAGTTCCACTGAAAGCTAATAATGTCTTTCACTTTCTCTAGTTGTTAACTTTAGGCAGCACACAATGTGATTTTCCTTGATCAATATTCTGCTATTCTACTGTATATTCATCTAAAATAATAGGAAAACAAACAAGGGAAAATGGAACAAATGCATGCATCTAGACTAAATGGTATGCAGAATGTAGTAACACCTTCAAATTAATCTTACTGTCAATGTGGGTTGCTGCATAGTGCAGACCCATAACATACTGTATATGTATTTGCATGATGGCCTGCAGCTTTATAACTATGTGTTCCTCATCATTCATGCACATTCAACACTGAACTGAGGACAGATTTACCCATGACCACTGTCAGTACAATCTGAATGATTACTGGGAAATAAACACCTGATGCTGACAGTGTAGAAATGTCAGATCTACCAAAAAAAATTGAGAGAGAGAGAAAAAAGAGAGAAAGAGAGAGGAAGAAAGCATCTCTCAGTCGACACTCTCTTTGTCACTGTCTTCTGAGACCAAAACCAAAACAAGGTTGTTGCTCAGCACAAGAAGCCAAATAGAGGCTGTTCCTATGGCAGGTCAGAAGTAAAGGGGGTGAGATCCGCTGCACCCCTGCACCCCTGCACCCCTGCACAGCCTCTCCCATCCCCTCAGGCACCATAAACAACCGGAGGACGGAGAAGTTCCCCGTCTGTGAGGGGCCAGCCAGGGCAGTGGCTCCAGTGTCTCTGTGATGGGAATGGATGCGTGTTTTTGCTCGTGGTAGGTATTGGAGATGCTATCGGAAAAGAAAATAGAAATCTCTCCCCTCTTTCTCTCTCTCTCTCCCTCTCTCTCTTCATTTGTTCTTCTTTTTATCTGTATTGAAACTCAGAATTGAGAATGACAGGCTTATTCCAAAGGAACCTATGTGACAAACACATAAGGAAATGGAACCTCTGATATACAGTTGACCTCAGTTTATCTGTAGTGAACATATAAGGACTGTATTCGTGCTGCAACATGTTAAAAGCTCCCAATGATTGACACACCCTACTCACTGAAGGGCACGACATATGATTCTATCTCTGAACAGTCCACATCAGGACAGAAAACAGTAAGAGAAACTCTCTCTCTATCTCTGTTCCTCTCTCTTTCTCTCTCTCTCTCTCTTTCCCTCTCTCAAAACTAAATTTCTCTTTTCCCATTTATTTTCATTCTGAGTTTTACACTCCCAGTTAGATGGCCACTCTGTATGGTACAGCTACAGGTCCATTGTGCTGTGAAGCTGCCCTCTCCACACTGACCATCACCAGTGGAGGAGTGCTATGTAGGACACAACACTATAGTGTGACATACTTCAGAGATGTATAGCGTCCCTTCCTGTTTCTTTTGTCGTCTACATGGTGAGGTGCATTATCTTCTGTCTCAGAAGAGGCAGTATGTCTTTGACAGGTTAATGATCTTACACTTCCCACAGCATTTCCAATGACAAGCTGCACCTATTAACTTCTGATTCTCGTCAAGTATAGATTAGCCAGAGGTAAACTTATTAAACATTTATCCATTTTTTGTTTTCTTTCTTTGTTTGACTTTTTTTGTTCGGCTAATAGAGGTGCTCTGAAGCGGGACCTGCTAGGGATTCCCTCTCTCATTCAGACACGGCAGAAAAAAAAGCCCTTGTCTATTACGGGTGGCATAAATATTACAAGAGACGAACAAATAATCCAGAAATTACTAATCATAGCTCGGGCAACTCTAGACGGCACTCCCGAGGGCTGATTGGCAGTCTGGCGTAAACAAAGTGGTTAAGAATAATATGCCACTGACGAATACAATTCTATTATTAATGTGCACTAAGTGTTGACCTCACCTGGAGACCATACAGCTGAGAGGGTTCACCAGAGGTCGGGTGAGGGGAAAAAACAACGTCATCACATTGCAGCTCTCAGGTAATGTTCACCATTGAATGTATCCTAATGATTGTTGTGCACTGCCATGTAATACACCAGGCATCTTAGCCAGTTTATTATGCATCAGTCTAAGAGGAGCCTGAGTCCAAATTACCTCCCTTTTGAGGACTACATGATGTCCCATGGCTGAACTGCCTTGGTGTGTTGAAATGGAAATACATCTTGAGCTCACAAACCAGCGAAGCCTGTCTGAGAGGTGTTGAGCTCCAGTTTCAGGCGGTGTACTAAAACATTAATAACTTAATTGGGCATAGAGATGCGGTGGAATACACAGTGTGATACTAACAGCTTTTACACAAGCAAAACTGATACAAAGTTTTCATGTGAGAGTGCCTGACTTAATCCTTTACATTGGCACTCTCTCAGTAGAATCTAAATGTCAGTTCGCTCTCTCCTCCTCACCATAGGCCCAAGAAACATTCATCGTAACATTGTGATCACTTTTGTGCGTGTCATACAATTAAACCATGCGATGGCTTTGTACAGTGCCACAGCGCCTTATGAGAAAGAAAGGCATTTCTGTGTGACAATGTGCCTGAGTCTGAATCTGTATGTGTCAGTGTAACACCCACCAACGTAATAACTTCCCACCAACGTAATAACCCTGCCAACGTAATAAAAAAGTGTGCATTTCAGACGTAATAGCCCGGCCAACGTAATAATTTCCTGCCAACGTAATAATTCTTGCCTCCTGCCAACGTAATACACAGCTTCCTGCCAGCGTAATACTTATTACGTTGGCAGGAAATTATTACGTTGGTGGGAAGTGTAACACCCACCAACGTAATAACTTCCCACCAACGTAAAAATCCTGCCAACGTTATAAAAAAAAGTGTGCATTTCAGATGTTATGGTCCAGCCAAGCTTGAGAAGTCTTATATTTTGTTACATTTTGTCCCACCAATGTTATTTGATCATTTGCTTAATAGATTCCACTGGGTAGTAAGTTTTTATTTGTATTGAAGGGGCAAAGACATGTCAGGATTCTCATCTCTTATCTGACACATTTAACCATACAGATATATGCCTCTTTTCCACTGTTTTCTGGTAGGCCTTCGATTGTGCAGGCAAAATGAGCGTTTGTGCACAAACCGTCTTTAAGATAGCCTATTTAACTTTGTGACCTTAATTGACCATAGGCTACTCAGCACCCCCTCAACATCCAAATGACTCGAAAATGGTTGGAATCGTTTGTGCTTCGTTTGTGCACGATTGTGCAGGCAAAATTAACGTTTGTGCACAAACCGTTTTTATATAATTTAACTTTTAATTTTTTGGAAGTAGGTGACGCAGCACCCCGTCAACATCCAAATGACTCAAAAATGCTTGGAATTGTTTGTGCATGTGTGTGTGGGTAAAATTAACGTTTGTGCACAAACCATTTGTATGTCACTTTGTTTGGTTTTGTCATTTTATTTATGTTAAGTCCTAAAAGTTAAATATCTTAAAGACGGTTTGTGCACAAACGCTCATTTTGCCTGCACAATCGTGCACAAACGACGCACAAACGAATCAAAATACTTTTATTCATTAACTTGGCCCTGTTTCTCGACAGGTTAGTTGCTAACTAAGTAGCAACTTAGTAAGTTGCCAATGGGACATTGCATTGCAGCCAAGTAAGTTGCTAACTTAGTTAGCAACTAACCTGTCGAGAAACAGGGCCCTGAATTAGGGTTGCATTTGCATGTAGACTTTGTTGCCATCTAAGTTAACTTTGTTGCCATCACTATTTCTTTGTATTATTGTTCAAAACTGTATAATTAAATGTGTCAGACAAGAGATGAGAATGTCATTGGGAACAAAGTCTTCAATACAAATAAGAGCTTACTGCCCAGTGGAATCTATTAAGCAAATGATCAAATGTATTACATTGGTGGGACAAAATGTAACAAAATGTAAGACTTCTCAAGCTTGGTCAAGCTATTACATCTGAAATGCACACGTTTTTATTATGTTGGCAGGGTTATTACGTTGGTGGGAAGTTATTACATTGGTGGGTGTTACACTTCCCACCAACGTAATAATTTCCTGCCAATGTAATACTTATTAAGTTGGCAGGAAGCTGTGAATTACGTTGGCAGGAGGCAAGAATTATTACGTTGGCAGGAAATTATTACGTTGGCCGGGCTATTACGTCTAAAATGCACACTTTTTTATTACGTTGGCAGGGTTATTACGTTGGTGGGAAGTTATTACGTTGGTGGGTGTTACACTTCCCACCAACGTAATCATTTCCTGCCAATGTAATACTTATTACGTTGGCAGGAAGCTGTGTATTACGTTGGCAGGAGGCAAGAATTATTACGTTGGCAGGAAATGATTACGTTGGCCGGGCTATTACGTCTAAAATGCACACTTTTTTATTACGTTGGCAGGGTTATTACGTTGGTGGGAAGTTATTACGTTGGTGGGTGTTACATGTCAGTGGACACAAGTTGTTTCATTATTACACAAGGTGATGTCATCCCAGTCTTTGGGATTCTCACTGTTTTGCTTTTGATGCTGTTGATTCAGTAGGCTACTACTTCCTGTGGTTGCCAGGAAATAATATGTACCACAAGAATAGGAATTACTCTCTCTCTTTCTCTCTCTCTCTCTCTCTTTCTTTCTCTCTCTCTCTATCACTATCTCTCTCTCTCTCTCTCTCTCTCTCTCTCTATCTCTCTCTCCCTGTCACCTAACAGCTGCATGCTGCATGGGGCATCAATGGCATGGTTGGTAGTGTGAGCGATAAGGCTTCTTCATGGGAGAACCATGTAAAGCAGTTACTCATTCATGCTGCTGCAGATGTCCTCCCTATCTGATTACTGTGGAATCCAGTGGGAGGGTCTGTAGTGGGGTAGAGAAGTGAGAGAAGGCCATGTCCTGGTGAGAGTGGCTGTGACGGGCCACTCCGTCCCTCTCTGTGCCCAGTGGGAGGGTCTCAAGGGCGTAGGTTTGCATAGGGTCGATAGGGACTAGTCACGACCAAAGTTTGGGAGAGACAAAAAAGTCCCTACCAATATTTTGTTAATTTGAGAAAAAAATATTTTGCACAATGTATTTGCAAACTCATCCGTATTATTATCAATACAATGTTCGTCGCCCAGAAGAGTGAAAAATACTTTTCCAAGTTTTCCAATGCGCCCTCGAGCCTATGAGACAAGATGCTGTCATTTAATTGGCTGAAGTGGCAGAGTCAGAAACACTGCGTGAATCCTGAAAGAGTGCTGCTAGTAGTCTGATACGTTAATCTACTAAATACGCCAGGAAATAATAACGCCTCATATCAGTATTTAGTTTGGTCTCAGCATTGATATTTTTACACTTTTGTGCTCTGTATAGGGAAAAGCCCAGGTCGCTGTTAGTTAGCTAGTCGGAAAACTACCCACACTGCAAAGCTTTGCCTTGTCGGATATATGTGTTCCACTGGGTCTTTCACAATCTAGTTATTACGTCCTTACAAGTTTTGGAAAGAGTATCTCCCTTGGCAACACTGAGCACCTTGCAGCCTCCACTAGTTGCATCGTTTACAATAGTACATGACATCTGTCCTGCTGGAAGGGGGCAGGGTCATCTGCATGTGAAAAAGATGTCCAAAAATTCCGTTGCGGGAGAGGAGTCGAAGTGTCCTCTTTTTCACAAACTCAAATCTGGTCACACTATAAACTGGTAGGCATATATGATCCCTTGGATAGTAATAAAACTATCTCCGTTCCGTGTAACGTCTGTCGACCAATGTTAGCAGTCAACTAAGCATGGTTAGTGTCTATTGAATTGATGAATTGCTTTGCAGGAAAAACAGCAGCCTGAAGCTACAGATGTAGAGCAGGGTGATGATTAATCAGCATAAGGGTTCAGATTAGACGTTTAATTGTCCATTTTGGTAAAGATTGCATTCAAATGCTGTTTTTTGAAGGGATGTTTCGACAATTTTTAGAATACATGTTATACTTGCAAGTGGTAAAAAGGTGGAATAAATTGGGATGCCCAAATGAAGCAGCATATAATTCAAGAATACATTATTTCATTGCACTGCAATCCAGATCATGTAGGCTTAGTACAGCTCCATAAAACCCAATTACCTACATATTACAAATTAATTTCAGAACAAACAAATGCACTGCATGTACTTATCATTAGGTACTTTTGTTTATTAAGGCAATATTTTGAAATGCATTCAGGAAACTAAGAAATCCAGTACAGATGTAGTGCAGGTTGAGGAAGAAGCAGCTGGACCATCATGGCTTCAGATGAGGTCTTGGGATATCCAAAAAGGACAACGTGATGTAAAATAATGTGGAGAACGTTTAGTTTTTTTAATTTAAACTAAGGGTTTATTATTCTTATTATGTGTCAATCAGTTCCAAGTTCCACAAGTTAGTACACAAATGTTAATATATTCTAATAAAGTTTGCCTGTTAAATATAACATCAACTACATTTTTTAATTTATGGTGGGGATGGGGGGGTCTGCCGGGCAGTGTCCTTACCAATGCTGAGACCAAACCTACGCCCTTGGAGGGTCTACAGTGGGGTAGAGAGGTGAGAGAAGGCCATGTCCTGGTGAGAGTGGCTCTGACGGGCCTCTCCGTCCCTCTCTGTGCCAAGTCTCTTCTGCATTTTTCTCAGGTTAGTAATTCAAATGACTCAGCTATTGACATATATGTCAGATCAGACCGGCATGGGACAAATGGGCACTCCTCAAAGCCAGCCTGCTTTAAAGAAGACCAGTTCCTATTTAAGGGCTTGGGTATATTTTCTCTGTGGGTATGCATTGTTGTAATAGTATTTTGTGCCAAGCCTCATGCTATCACAGTGCAACACGAAATCTCTTTTCACATTTGAGCATTATATACAATTATACATTACATAGTTATTACACATTCACAAATTATACATGAAAAAATGCTTTTAAATGCTTATGTTCAAATAGTACCCAAGAAAGGTATGATCAGAAATGATATAATAGTAGAGTGTAGGCACTCTGTGTCCTATTTCTTATCTGTATGAGAACACCCATGAGCTCCCCCTCCTTGCATCCGGGGTGGGAGGGGCAGGAGCTGAACCATGTCCTAGGATGAGACTGGAGACTTTGATGTGTCCCAGTGGCTCGTTCCTCCCACCACGTCCCCTGCGTCTGACCCGCTCAACCCTAATTGGCTGAAAGCCTCCCTAAAGCTGCACCCAGATCAGTGTGAAGTGGTGCACTAGCTTCATCCTCATTCAAATGAGCAGATGATTATTACTGAAATGAAGGGAGGGG